>NW_009909804.1:0-12598 GCF_000696875.1 Nestor notabilis | reverse complement strand
AGGGAAAGATGGGAGGCTTTGAAGAAAGAATTTTCTATATTTGCAAGTACCCTTTCCATTACTGTCATATATTATTCAAATGAAGCGTAACACACACAATACACTCACAATAAATCAAACTACTCACGAAATTTTTCTTTAATAAAGTTGCACCCAAAGAGTATCACTGCAAAAGTAGAGCCAGCTTATAGCATGTAGTTAGCTAATAAAGCAAGCATTTTATTTTAGCAGATACTCCCTCTGGGAAACATTCAGACTGAGGAGTCTGACTGTGACTTGTTATCAGCAGAACGACTTACTGAACAAATATTATTAGAAGGTTGTTCATACTTTAGATTGCTTTTTCCATCACAAGACTGAATTGCCTGAACTTTACACATTGTAACTGGATAAAAGCAGCCTCAACTTTTACTGATACTTTTGTTGAACTGCTTATGGCTTTGGACAGGAAAAGCTGTGGCTTTCCTGCTCTTGCACAGAAGGAAGGTAGAGTGCAAATACCGTTTCCTAGTCTCTTTCCAATCTCTTCTGTTGTTTTGATTCATTCCACCACCACCACACAAATCTGTTCTTTCTACACAGCTGTTCTCGAACCAGTTCCCTTCAAAGGAGTTCAATGCACATGTGCAGACACACAGATACATATATGAAGAGCCCACCTGGACCACCTCTCTGGAAAAAGATCTGTGCTTTTGTAGATGAGGGTATAGTGACATCAAAAAGAGGATTAAAATCCTTGAAGTCAAGAATCCCTGAATCACCTCTGGAGATCTGTTTGCCTTACCTTTAGGTGCTTGGATACTCTGCGGGAAAAAAAGCAAAATGTTGTTGATTTTCTTCCTCCTAAATAATAGGTATCCTTTTCTTTAGGATGCTGCAGCAGAAAGACAGTATGAAAACCATTTCTCCATGCTCCCATACAGCATCTGGTCTAAACTAACCTATAAAAAGGCCAAATTGCTCTAAGAAATAACTTTCCTCACCTGCTCTTTAAAGGCATTTTCTTTGTAATGCAGAAAGTCCTGCCATGCTGAATACTATGCTTGCAAAGAGTGTTCCAGCAAACTGGTGTGCCTGTGATGAGGGATGTTAGAATCCAGATATCAAAATTAAAACAGTCTTTTAAATTGTGTAATTCTTCTCTTGGTGACAATACCAGGCACTGCCGCTTGGGACTCTTCAGAAAATTTGGCTGTGTATTTGTCCATCCATCTGTCCCTACCAGTAAATGAACTTGATAGTGAATTTCTATCATATTTGGCAGAGGAATGGCAAGCTCTTCTGAAGTTTTCTGAAATTACTTCTCAGTGAAGGTGAGAAAACCAAATTCTTTTTCCAGTTAAAAATACACCGCTGTTTAAACTCAGCAGTCACATATTCTATTGGCCTAGCATTAGCCAAGCAGTACATGCATCCTCTGGACTCAGTCACATCTTTACTTAGCCAGTAGCTTACTCAGAAAGGACATAATGGATTGTGAGTGTAGATACTGATTCAAGGAACAAGAAGGGAAAATTAAGTGCTCTTGTGGTTGGAGAAAGTTGGAACAGAGAGTCAAAGGAACCTGTTAGAAACCAGTTGTTACTAGCCGCAGTACTCACAGAACAACTTGTATCACAAAACGATGTATTTCAAAACAACACACCATCTGAATATCTACAAAATCCACATTCTTGCACCCAAACTGAGTAAGTGAATGGGACATTGTCTGTCCAGCAAAACACTTATATATGCACTTGTGAGGAGTGATATTTGAGAGTGCAGACAACTTGAGGGAAAACTTTACTGTATTTTGTCCACTGTACCTAATTAATATATCTAAATATATGCAGATCTGGGAAAAGCCAGAGAATAATGCATGAGTTTCTACAAGGTTCATTATGAAGATCGTGGGAACATGCAATGTATTAGTAATGGAAGATATATGAAGGATATCTGTGTAAGAGAAGAGTTAGTACATTATCTGAGTTTAACCATCATCTTGTGTTAAAACAAAGCTTTACTGACTTTGACAAATTTCTGTACATTTACATCAACAGTATTGCCTTAAGGCAATATTTAGATATTGCTTCTTTTTTTTTTTTTCTTTTTTTTTGAATTTTGGAATGACTACATTTTCCATGAAAGAGCTGAATAATGAACTGTCTGTACTGACTCTGCTCTGGTTCCACATGTTTAGAAGTTCCGGTCTCCAGTTGCAATCAATGCTAATACGCCCTTGGGAAGTAACTACATTCTGAAATAGCTAGATTAGTGAACACCTCATTTACTATGGGATCTGCTCTAGATTATTATAAGTAAAACCCACTTAGGAAAGACGTCTTTTTAATGTGATTAATTTATGATTAGGAAAGATAAACCAGCTTGCTGTAGCTTCCATACAGACATCACAGTTAGGGTCACTTAATATCTGTAAACAACGACTTTATTTTCTGTGCAAGTATCAAAGTTTGTCAGTCCTAATAGTCAAATCTCTTAGGCTTTATGCTCACTGTACCTTCACTAGTTTCCATTATGGAAATGAAAATGCATGAATAAATTGCTCATGAAGTTTATAGTGGTTTTATACTGATAAAGCACACAATGCTTACCAGCATAACTCAAATAGTTACATTATGTACAGTGGGCACCAGTGATCACAGACACAAATGTTAAGTTTTGTGCCTGATCCTGCAAAAAGTTCGTATTTCTTCAAAGTGTATGTCTGGAATTGATGTACACCCTACAGCGTGGGCCTCCAGAGCATAATGCAAGTTTCCGTATCACTCAATCCCACGTCACATCAACGGGTGTTTGATAATGTTTACTTATTTTTAAAATGTTATTGGAGAAATTCCGGTTAATTTTTGGCCTTGAAAGAAATTACAGAATTATGAGATTGAATGGAGGGCTGGTAGGTCATCTAGCCCAGCCTCCTTATCCAAACAGGGTCAATGCGGCATTCAGAACAAGGTGGTAGAGATATGCCCAGTTCAGTTAACAAAACCTCTGATGACGGAGACTCCACAACCTCTTCAGACAACTTTTACTGCTTGGTTATCCTCACAGTAAAAAAATATCTTCTTCAAATCCAGCTAGAACATTCGCTGGTTTGTTTTATGACTGCTGCCTTTCATTTGTCATATACCTCAGTAAAAAGCCTGGCTTTGATGCTCTTCACATAGGTACTGCAGAGCACCTGTTGGTTCCCCCCAAAGCTGTCTGTTCTCCAGGCTAAGTTCTCCTCACATGGCAAGTGCTCCAGCCTTTTAGCCACACTGGAGACCATCCACTGTCCATCAACAAGCTCTCCTTGCTTTACTCAGCAAAGTGAAAAGAGTTCTGCTTATTAAGGGCACAACCCAAAGCTCACTGAAATCAATAAAAAAGACCTCTACTGACAATAACCATGAGACTTGGATAAAGTTCTAAGAGTGTTAAGTGATCCAGAAATGTCTTCCTGTTCTTCTCTATTTTCAAAAAGATTTGTTTACTTCTGAATCATAGCTTTGTTCTACTTGTGTAGGACAGCACTGTATGTACAGAAATTATATTCAGTGAGTGTACCCCTAACTCTTCCTCTGACATCACGAAGACAACTGCAACACAACTTTCATTGCTTTGCCATAAAGTGTAATTTATGCTCACTGCAAACAGCAACATGATGTTCATTTTAAGTGTGAAATTCACGATCACAAAGTTGATGTGAGCATGAATCTTAGCTCTTTTATTCCACACCCCCACCAAGTCTTGCCATCTTCCTGACTTTAGCAATTTGTATTTCAGCACCTATGTCAATTAGTTATTTTGTACGCCAGCAAACCTCTGAATCACTTTCATTTGAAGAAGGCAGAGAGCATACTTGGTTTAGTCTTGGTTTAGATAGCACTGCCTTGAAATTTACTAATAAGTATACAGTAGCTGGTTACAGCTAAGTAATTTCAATGGGCATTTCCTACAGAGGGAAACTCAGATATATTAAACCCAGGGCCAGAGAAAGCAATAAGACCCTTCCTTCCTTCCAGATAATGGAAATACTCCCTGCCTCTTCAATATAAGCACATGTGGGACTTAAAACAGTGTAATGATTAAGGACATACAGGGAAATTGGGATATTTTAGATGATTTTCTTCTATTAGAAAGTTTCACTCATAAAGCAAATTTCAGCAGACTAAAGCTGAATTAACATTTAAAATTCTGACCAGAAAAGTTTAACTTTCAAAGAGCCTGATTTTTTACAAATCAAAGAAACTTAGTCTCTAGATGAAAGGCTGGAATTTAATTCTTAACATTATAACCTAGAAGTGCTGAACTACAATTAAACAATAATGACTTCAATTGTCAAATTATTCCTTAAGAAAGAGAAAGATAATGTCAGTGCAATCCTAGCCTTTCTCCCACTATTCTGCTGATCCTATTCTCCTGAATTCTTTTGTCTTTATTCTATAGCAGTCTAATGCTCAAGGTGTAGAACATGCTCTGTACTGATTTTTCTCACAATTTACTACTTTACTTGCTGGGCACGACAATAATTGGGGTTTATGCTGTTTTTATCTAAGACGGCTTCTGATAAAAGCATGAATTGGGTGTCTTGACACCTCCCTCCCCCCACTTTTTTAAAGATGATCATCACAGTAATTCTTGATGGTCTGTCTCATAGCAGTTGCCACCTCGTGTTTTCTATTCTGCAGAGGAAGCTGTAGTGATTCTGCAGGTTTTTATTCACTTTGATTTATGATGTGCTCTCTGGTCCTGTGAAATATTCTCAACTAATCTTCAGGAGGAGTTATTGTAATATGCTTGCTGCCTCAAAGCTGTTGGAATCTGATGATGGTACCAGTGCTACGGCCCTCCTAATAATTCATCCTGATCAATGGGGAGCTGTTGCTTGAATTACTCAGAACCCAGTTGGACATTTCATTCACTGGAGGGTGTTTAATGGTTTATTTCTTCTCTCTGTAGGTAACTTTTTTCTTTCACATAAATTTCATTTGATGTTCAGGATCTTCTGGTGGATATTTGGAAGAATTAATGTATTTTTGAAACTAAACATTAAGTAAGAAAAATCTCAACAGGGGAATGACTTAGCATCCTTGTAGTGACCATCTTAAGGGACGTGGAAGAAAAGTCACAAGACCATACTATTAATTTCCCTATGCTTTTCAGAGTTTAAGGGCGAAAAAGATGTGTGAGCAAACCAGAATGGCCATAGACTCAAAATCGGCCATCCTACTGGCAGAGTCCAATATTCTCTCACCGGGTTCTTTTAGATATTCCATACATAGAGGTTTTATCATAGAATATCAAATTTACTTGTTTCATGATAAGCGATTTTACTCAGGATTTTCAATCTAGCAGAGGAGTACAAAATGTACTGAAAACACAATACAAATGTAATATTGATGAGATCCCTGTTACTACTTTCTACTGGGAAGCTAGCTGTATGTGGGTTGAAGCTAGCTCAAATCCATTGCTCTCTCCCTCATTATTTTGCTGGTTGCTGGGTATTTACACTATGTTGGGCTGAGACACACAAGTATTGATTCTCCTCATGCTGGTCTGGCTAACTTAGGGCGACATTCACACAGTTTCAATGAACTCAGATATAAACATTCACACCACCACTTCATCCACTCAACTCTTGATAGCTGTTTATCTAAAACAAAGGCCACTCTCAGTCCCCTTTGTTTTAAGATAAAATCAGCTTTCCTCACAACAGCTGTGGTCAGTCACATCCTGCATTATTCCCGGAGCTTCACGGGCATACTGCCCATACCCAGCTCCTCTGAGCCTTCTTCCATTACAGGAGTTTATTGGTCAGTCACAGCTGACTTCAGGGGAAATGAACGAAGTGAAGTAGCAGTACCTGCAACGATGCTCAGATGTTAGATCAACCATAAAAATTACCTGCTTCCAAACAGGCAGTAGGAATTCTCTAACCAAAGATAATGGAAAGGAACAACCTATTCCCATGTAGCTGCTTGCTCCCTGATCAAAATTCAATCTGTTAAAATTTCATTCAGTTACCAAATGCCTCTACTGCTCTGCTCCCTCAGTTTGTGCAATGATGAACCCTGCTGCTTGGTATGCATTTCCCAGGCATGTCTAGGCATGCAAACCCTGTATAATTTTGGGGGGAAACATGATTTTGCACCCTGAGCCATACATTCTGGAAGCAGAGCCCCAGCCTTCCTAAGGTGACTGTTGTTTTGATGTATTTAGTTTTCTTGAGGAATATCAAGCAGAAGAATGTTGTGACCACAGATTCTTCTAAAATATGACAAGATTGTAACAAATCTTTGCAAAACAAAGTCCTGCCACAACCTCTGAGTTTATCTCTCAGTACAGGAGATTATTGCAATCATTCGGTCTTGCTCCACAACTTAAAACTACACCATCTCTTTCATGCTTTCACTTTCCCCATAAAACTACACCAAAGGGCATCAGGACAGTCACTTGCTTAGAAAATGAACCTCTTGGTTTGTGCATTGCTTTTGAAACAATTTTTTTCCTTCTCACCTGCTGTGTAGCAACCTGTCACCACAGGACAGTAATGCCACCTGCTGCCACAGCCCTAAGGCCCCGTCCTCTGTGACAGGTGTACAGATTGTTCGCACAGGATTTACTTCAGAGAGGCACAGACAGCACATCCAAGAATCAATGCCTGTCTCCACTGAACTACCAATAAATTTCCTTGGCTTTTCCTTCCACAGTAAATATCACACAGCACTCTTAAATTATTTGCTGCTGGACACGGGAAAAAAAAAAAGGCTACAACACACAGCCAGCGGTAGGCTATCGCTGTGTAATCACACTGAACTCACACAAGAAGGGCTGTGACAGGCCCAGAGAGCACTCACATGGAATGCCAGACAAGCTTCTGCTTTCTTCCTTTTGTTTAAAGTGCGGGCTCAAAGTCTTTGAATCTCATATCTGTTACTTTCATCCATTCGCATCCTACTATTCTTCATTATTACTCCCATCAAAACGTCTTCTGTTCTGACAACCTTAACATAATATTTGATTGTTTGGGTTTTATTTGTTTTGGTTTTCCTCTCAAGATTGATGAGCATTTTTATGTCTCAGATACTTTGGGGAGCATGAATTAAGAGTAAGAAAGCTATATTTCTTTCTTTTTTTCTTAACTCAGACATATATGTATTTTTGATTCTGCATTCTAACAGTGTCTTCTAGCACGTCCTTCCATAGGCATTTCATTAGTAAGCTTTGAGCTGGCTTGCCCAGTTCACCAGCCACAGAGCTCAAGCATTTCTGTCTCCTGAGCTATAGAGAGTGATGACTGAATAATGTCAAATAATGCTAAGAACAGCATTATTTGACATGCTAACAAGGGGAAGGAAACGGAGCCTTACATCCCACCTAGCCAAACAGCACTCCAACTCCATATGGCTGCAAATGGCCTGTGCCTAGGAAAATTCTGGTGAACAAGATCTGAAGAAGTATATGCGCTGTCAGTAACTAGGACGTCATGAGGATATAAACGCTCAATTTCTGAAGCTAGTATCTGCAGAGCCCTACCCTAGATATACGCTAAGTGGTAAGTGAAGCCCAGCATACAGAGACAATGCCCACGCTGACAAAGGAGGATGGGATGGTGCAGGTATCTTAAGGATGAGTCTGCAACTCACTTCAGATATGACAACATATATCAACCTCTAAAAACTGGTGTGGTCTCACTGTCTTCTCTGTGGCCAGTATTTATCTCTGTATCTCAGAAAGATTTTTTTTTCCTCATTATTTTCCTGATTGTTTTAATGAGTAAAAAGGCACTATTTATTTTATGTTCCGTTGTACAAGTAGGTACTTCTATTTAAGTAATGAGTAAAATGCAGGAGAGTATTTCTCTACTAGTGAGGACTTCCTTCATTGTGTAAAGGCATGTTGCCTTGTTAGTACATTTTAAAGCAACTTCTTTAAAAATCTTAAATTTCTGACCATACATCCTTTTCCTCACTTAGCCACTGACAATTTGTTGCCCTTACCTTTGCTTGGTGGGTCTAAAGTAACGATCAAGCATATTAAGAAATTATGTTTTCCTTCTAATCTAAAATACTGACTTCTTGCTTGGTGCTTTTTAATTCCTTTGCTAAAACTGCAAGCCAGGGAAGCCTTGATTAGCAGCCATACACAAAATCTGTATGTGTATGTCATTACTGCTGAAGGCTAATACATAAAAGGCTTTGAAGTGTATGTAAAGCGAGCAAACAAATTCATTAGTGCAACCATTGTAACTCCTGATTCTAGGAGGTATTAAAGACATAAAATACCCAATTTGTATTTATGAAACATATCCCGTTTTTCCTTGAAATGTACATGTCAACAGTGTCATTTTAATCATGTATTGACTGAGACAAGGAGTCATTATAAAAGATACTCTTTATACTTGGTGCATCTGGAAAAGCAGGTAGAACCCTGAGAGGAACTAATGAGGTTAACCAGGGGACAATGTGAAGTGACTTTCAACCTCAGTTATTTTCTTCTGTATGCATATGGGGCTGTGATTTTATTAAAATGAATACATCAGTTCTGTTTATTATTCACAGATTTCTTAAAAATTAAATAAAGTATCACTGAGAATGAACTGACTGTAATTTAACGAGTTACAAAGC
Organism: Nestor notabilis; assembly: GCF_000696875.1. NCBI lineage: Eukaryota > Metazoa > Chordata > Aves > Psittaciformes > Psittacidae > Nestor > Nestor notabilis. The sequence continues at coordinate 3,989 of NW_009909804.1, read as the reverse complement.
AACTAGAAAAATGGTGCTGCCTTCTACATGGCATATCAGAAAGCTACTTGACACTTTGCAGTAACATCATTTATTTTAAAAATCACCATACTACACAGTGATTATATATTATATATGCATTTAGAAATTACCTATACATTTAATACATCATTTTCTCACTAATCCTTTCAGATTAGAAATACCATGAGAAACAGATATTGAAGGCTGTCAAGGATATCATGGATTAACTTTGAAAGATAAAATACTATTTTCAGAAAAAGACTGGAAGAGAGACACAAATATGTGATTACATCTTAATGCAAAAAAAAATTATTTAGCATTAATTTATTTTTTTTTTCAGGCCTAAGTCATGCAAGGGGAAACCTCCTTAAATATTGGCTGTCTTCCCAGGACTTACTGCAAGTTTTGAGTTCTGTTTCATAAATTAAAAACTTTTTGCATCCTGTTCCTCATGAAGCAAAAACAATTTAATGTTGTGAACGTTGGTCTTCAACAGAATTATATACATAGTGTTACAGATGTTAAGACACCTTAGTTAAAGGCTGCTTTCTCCTTCAGCAGACACAAGGAACCATTTTTCCTGCTCCGAATTTTAACCCTGTTATGGATGCCCAGTTGCTAGGAGGAGCCCTACAGGGAATCAGTGAGTGTCTTGACTAATGCTAATATTTTTGTTGTTGTTGTTGCTGGGGGGAGGGGTCAGAAAGCTCTCAGAAAGTAAAAAGCATTAGGCAAAAAATAAAAGTTCATAAAATCAAAAACATCACCAAATATCTGTTGATTCTTCAAGGTATCACAATAAGACACACTGGTGATGTCCAAACAAATAATGTATTCGCATTTACAGAAGCTAAGAGGTGATTAAGATTAATCCAAAATCTCTACCAACACTTACGGTAATGAATGCTTTGCTTGAGAAAATGAGAAAAACAGAACTCTGTGTTACGACACTACAGTGAGGGCCACAAAAGGAGAGGTTTGTAAGTAAGTTCAAGAATTAACTATTACCGGGAACTGTTAAGTCTTTTAATCAGTCATCAAGAAACAAAAATAAATGGAGTAGAAAGTCTATAGTATTATATTTCACTCAGGAGGAACTTTTGCTTTCAGTCTATCTACAAAAAAATTGTTCATCAAAGCATTTTTCTCTGTTTAGATCTTTGTTTTTTTCTGGTGAACACTGTTGGTATTGCTGAGGGTCAGAACATTGATTTCTTTTTTTTACTATCTGAAACATTTTCCTCACATTAAAATTGGTTTCTGTATCAGAATTTTTATATCCCTCGGGCTTTTCACAAGGCTGCACAGCACCAAATCTTGCACTCTGTTTGCAGTTTCTTTAATGGAAATGTAAGGACTCGGATTTTAAGTCAAATGAAGCACAATGAGAATTATTGATCAAGGAGAATCTGAAGTATCTTTTTGATTAAGCTGGCTACAGATGAAAAGTTTTAAACATTTTGCTGAACTTCAAGCAGTACTTTTAATGCCATGCTGCTTACATGAGAATGCAGAGATTACTGTCTTCATTTAATACTGTAAATACAAGTGTGTTAACCTTGCTTTTCATTTATCTATCAAAGTCTACGGAACAATGTTGTAATTTCAAGGACAACTGGCAAAACAAAAAGTTCAGCTTTGGAGGAGTTTAAGTCTCCATAGACTTTACAGGAATCAACAACCTGACTGAATCTTGCACATGATACTCATTCTTGTGAGGATATTCAGTCACATACTGTCCCACTGACACCACTGGTACTACACAAATGAATAGTTATTCAAGTTTTTAAACATTTCCTGAATTATTCTTGGTTTTTACTGTAGAGAAGATACAAACTGTACAGATTCCTAGTGATAATTTTTTTTCAGAAAAGTAATAAATCCTTTGCACAGTTGCAGCAATACTTTAATTTTGTGAGTTTGATGGAAATGAATCAGACTGATGTTAAACCATTGTCTTACCAAAAAGCTGGTGTAATTGTTGCTAGATGATCCAGAAGAAAGAGAACTCAACCTGCTGCATAATGAACAAATAGAGACTTCCTCTGCCACCTTAAAAAAAAAAAATAAAATGTTCAATGTCCAATTACATTTGTGTCAAAATGAAGCCTGTCAGTCATAGATCATATCATAAAATCTGCCTAAAAGCTGTAACAGGAACAGAATGTGTATCTGTAACACATATATATATGCTTATGCAACAATGACTGGTAGAAACCTGAGAGACTACCTTACTCCATTCAGATGCTAGCTGATCCCTGTGCTTTCCAGCCTAATTCATCTCTGCTGCAAATGTGATAAAGTCAATTGATTTACACCTGGAGATATATTTATACTGTAATTTCATTAAAATACTCAGGCATCTGAAATTTCCAAGAGCCAACTTTTGGAAGGAAAGAAAAATTTTAAACATACACAATAATTTTCAGAATATGTTCATTCTTTTTCATAAGCAGTAAATACTGATTCATTATAGAAGTTTAGCAGTATTCTCTAGCCATCAAGCAAAAGATCACAGGTAACCTTCAATAATATGCCCTTGGAAATGGGTTAAAATATTACATTATTTAAAAACTTCCTAACTTATTTTATGTAGTTCCTTTGAAAATATGTATCTTTCAATTTTTCAAATGGTCAGGCCATAATTTTTCATCCCCATAAAGGAGATCCCTAATCCTGAAATGACAATTTATTCAATATCAGTAGGGCATGCAAGTATGACTTCCCAGGCTCAGCCACAAACTCTGCTAGTGTGCCTAGTTCTGAACAGATGAAAGCCTCTGTTTTATCGATGCTTTCAAATCCATTGACCTTGAGAGATGGTGACGCATCTGATAATAACAGGATACTTCACTTTCTGCTAGTATTACACCAGCAAATGAAAGGTATATAAGCACTGTAAATATCACTGATGTTAGTAAACACCAGCAGGATATTAATCCATTTATCTGTTTTTTCAATAAATAACTTTAATTTTCTTCAACAACGCATGAATAATCACAAATGTAAGTAAGTAACAACACTTTGTTAATTTAGAGTCTTTTTCTTGTTTCGTCTACAGGTTGTGAAAAAGATGTGCTGATTGATATCCTCACACAGCGCTGCAATTCACAGCGGCTTATGATTGCCGAGGCATACAGAGACATGTACAGCAGGGTATGACACAGCACTCTGTACTCTCATTACTTCTGTCTCTCCTGTCTCCAGTGCAGTTGCTCAGCCCTTTTCTCATGTCAGTCACTGGAACCAAAAGCCTGGCAGGCAGCTGGCTGGCACCAACAGATTGGCACACAGCTTTGATCATGTAACTACTGGTACCTCTGAAAGTTTCATATTATCATTTATATTACAGTAGAAGTATACCTGCCACTCACAGTGTTAAAAAGGGGAATTTCTGGACAGATTTATTTCTTCCTCCATGCACTTTTGGGCCGTTCTGCATTACTTCTTGAAGTTTTTGGACTACATAGTAAAGTGGTATTGCATTTGGGTTAAAACACCAAAGAGAAACACTATACCAACAATTAGAGGTAGTTGTATCTGATGTACTGATTAATATTCTCATCTCAAGCACCAACATTCTCAGACCTCCTCCCATGTAATCTCATCCATACTCTAAGCACAATACTCATCTGAGCTGCTTCATGTTAAATTTATGAATCTCTGAAAGGTGTTTAAAAAAATTTAGAATCATAGAATCGTAGCACAGTTAGGGTTGGAAGGGACCTTAAGATCATCTAGTTCCAACCCCCCTGCCATGAGCAGGGACAACTGAAAGGACCTTAAGATCATCCAGGTCCAACCCCAGACCAGATCACCCAAGGCTCTGTCCAACCTGGCCTCGAACACTGCCAGAGATGGGGCATTTACCACTTCTTTGGGCAACCCATTCCAGTGCCTCACCAACCTCACTGTGAAGAACTTCTTCTTTATACTTAACCCGAACATTCCCTGTTTCAGTTTAAACCCATTACCCTTTATCCTATCAC
>NW_009909803.1:14061-16978 GCF_000696875.1 Nestor notabilis | reverse complement strand
TTTGTGCTCCGGCTGTTCTCCAAGGGGATGAAGGCGAAGGTTGGTTTCACCGTAAGGGACTTCTCAGAGGAACCAAGTAGTTTCTTGTGCTCGCTCTTCGCCCTCTCTCACCCACGTTTACTTTAGCTCAAGGAGGAAGAAGTGTTTACTTTTCCAGGTGCAACCATCGCTTTGAATCTGAGGCCTGCGCCTGCCCGCCCTCCCCGCCGGTAAGAGGCAGTGGTGCTGTTCGTGGTTCTGGCATCAGTTTTATCACCCAGGTAGGGTTTGAGCCCCAGCTGTTTAATCAGCGTTAGTTACACACAGCAGTCAGTAAAACAAAGGAAGGTTCTTAAAAACCAAGAAAACCAATGGCATGTAGGATATTTAACTCTATCTATTCCACAGCCCCCTCAAAGAATGTAGAAAAAGCAGCTAAAGCGTGTGTGACTTTGTTGATTTATTAACCCATTTGCCATACCAGGCAACTTAATTTGCTTTTTTCCTGTTTAGACATGGAGGATGAAGGCAAGAGCTGAAGAATACGACTCAGGCACTGGGAGGGGTGCACTATCAGCAAGCTTGCTGATGATACAAAAGCAGGAAGAGTGGGTGAGGGTTGTGCTGCCATCCAGATGGATACTTACACTTAAAGCTGCTTAGCTGCCATGTTATTGCACTAGACCGTGATTCTGATTTCGTAAGAGTCAGGAAACATTCAGCACTTTACTCTTGTGGAACACGCATTCTTCTTTGGCAGGAAGAAGTGCTATTTATGCAATATAGATGTCATAAAAATCACATAATGGTTTGGGGTGGGACGTTAAAGATCATTCAGTACTAACCCCCCTGCCACAGGCAGGGACAACTTCCACTAGAACAGGTTGCTCAAGGCCTCGTCCAGCCTGGCCTTGAACACTGCCAGGGATGGGGCATAAATAATATAATAAATGTTATTTATATTTCCATGACACAGATACATAAATAGCATGTTCCCGTGACATAATGGCCATTAACACCTACACCAGCATTCACTGTCACTGGGTAACACTTAAACAAATCATGGATTTCTCATATATGAAGTTTAATGAAAGACATAAATAAAAGCCAGTTGCCATTTTACAAATTAAATAGGCCAATAAGGATATTTTCTTATATCAGACTTACATTTCAAATAAAAATCTCATCTACAAAGACCAATAAATACAGAGCTGCCAAACAGAAATCAAGGCAGTTTCAATAAGGCAGCACTTCCTAACAGCTCCAAAACTGTTGAGTTTCATGTTTAAACTCAACTGTGTTGTCTCAACATGAAGGTTCCCAACTTTTTGACAATATTTCCATATTTTAAATTCCTTTAATGAACTACAGTGCTAAAAATACAACTCAGATCTTCTCGTGAAAGACCTGGTTTTAGGTTTGTGGCTCCAATGTTTCTTATAGAATTAAGATCTGTTATGGTACTGCAATCATGTCAATACAAAATACATTTCCCACTCCTCATGGATGATGAAGTACTTGGTGGTCTCACAGAGTCTCACATCCTTTAGCAGACCTCTAGGATGTGTCAAGCAGCAACACTAGATGTCAGTTTGTCCTACAGCAGCTCGAAGCTGGCCTCTGGGCACCCCTAGTTTCTGAAAGGGGATCTACGCCTCAATGCCTCCACTACTGTGCTAAGCTGCAGTTGAGTGTGCTTTACTGCTGCAGGGCCAGAGTCCATTGCAGGTGCAACAATTCTGTCTCAAGAAAGTCTAGCACAGTGGCTCTTTTCACATAGTCTGAAGCTGATAAACTCTTGAGCCTTTTTTCAAAAGATAACCCTGATCATTTAGAGATCCAATAAAGCTTTCAAAATCGGATACCTGGGAAAAGACACACAAAAATATATCTCAGACTGGAAGAACGACATTTTCTGATGTAAAACAACAAAGCTTAAGAGAACTCAGTGAAATAAAGTGAAACTAACCTAAGAATAGGTTAGTTTCCTTAGCGATCTGCTGACCTACTAGGAGGTGGCACAGTCAGTTGCACCCTTTTGCGCTTTTCTTACACGCTGGTTTTACTGTGGAGTTACACAGAACAAGCATTCTCCGCTTTATGACATGCGAAAAGTATGCAGTTACAGATGCCTAAGTTCTGAAACACAAGTATCTGTCAAAGAACAGTCCAATTTCTACAACTCTCATTGATTTCCAAGCATTTGTTACAGGTGTAGGACTTTGAGTAGGAAAAATATACTCTATATATGAAGGGAAGATTGGAATTAATTGAATTAGCTTTAAGTAACTAAAAGTTGCTGAATGAATGATCCTGTGGGAAGAGAGCTGGCAGCTATACGTTCTTTCAGACAGGATTCACACCAAATCCAGTCTTGTATACAGCCAACATCTGAAAAAGTTTGGAAATGAAGCAATCTTGCCCCAGCAGGCCAAAGCAGGCTAACCAGGGAACAGGACGAACAACACTATTGCCCATAATTAATTTATCTTAATGGAACTTCTTATTGCTACTTTTCACTCATTACACCTGAAATCCAGTTTTAAGTTTTAAATTAATATTTGAAGCTTTTTCATAGAATCACAGACTGGTTTGGGTTGGAAGGGACCTTAAATCTCATACAATTCCAACCCCCTCCTACCAGCAGGGACACCTCCCACTAGACCAGGTTGCTCCCAACCTGGCCTTAACCCCTGCAGGGGATGGGGCAGCCACAGCTTCTCTGGGCAACCTGTGCCACCACCTCAGCACCCTCATAGTGAAGAATTAGTCCAATCTAAATCTCCCCTCTTTCAGTTTACCCTCTCTTCAGTTTTTTTATTACGAAGCAAGAAGTAGAATTAGCTATCAATATTTTTCTTTGGAAGAAGTCCCCCACCCATGTACAGAATGCAAATTACAGGATAAAACACTTTTGTGGCTGTTTGTCCTACATGAT
>NW_009909803.1:5217-14033 GCF_000696875.1 Nestor notabilis | reverse complement strand
ATGAAAACCCCAAAGGTCAATCAGAAACGTCACTGCACTGCTGAAGTAGAACACAGACACCACAAGAGTCTAAATTTGGGAACAGAAATAGGTGTCCCCTGGGGAGCCAGAGGAAGTAGATGACACTGAAACCAAAATTGCCTTTCATAAACAAAGCAGAATCTTGTTAAGGACCAGAAGTCGAACCAGTCCTTACTAGTGCAAGGAGCCATTACTGTCAAGCAGCTAGTAATATTAGCAAGGTTAACAAACAAAGGCAATTGAGGAAGATTGTTCAGCCTACAAGCAGCAAACACTGCTTACTTCTGTTCATTGCAGAAGCACAACAGATCTGCCTTTTCTTCTTTCCATTTTGCAATAAATCATTTTGACTGATCTTGCAGTTTATTGCAGAAGAAATGCTCAATTTCCCAACTTACCCGTATCTGCAGCTCTTTCGCAATCTGCCGAAGCTGTTGCAAGTCAAAGAGGTTGTTATAAGTTCTCTCTGCAATACTGTTAAGGGCAGAAATAAGTCTTTTTGCTTGTGACCGATTGCTCATCCCAGACCCATGCTGTGAACGCTCAAAGTCCAGTTTTCCAAACTCATCAGAGTAGGTTCCCAGCATGCTAAAAATACATTTAGAACAAGATCAACAGGAGGGAAAAGCAAGAGTGCATCAGTTTGCTTCCTGATACATAACCTCTTGAGGAAGCTTTCAGAAGCCACATAAAAAACCATCCCCTGGTAAGAAAGTCACTATCTAGGGAACATAGACTAAGCATCTGTCCAAACCACTTTTAAAGTTAAATTGTTCAACTGCAACAACAGAGAGTAATTACACAAGAGAAAACCTTTGGCAGTACCTCATGTCTAATTTACTCTGCACAGATCTATGTAACTACTACAATGATAAAACTCAAAGGCCTAAGCAATCATTGTCAACTTAGGGTTTTTAAAGAGCAAACAAATCTGAATATTGGCATGATGGGCCTAAATTTGATAAAGTAATTTCTTCACTGTGTTTGTGTATCTGTGTTAAAATGAATAGCACTGTGATACTTTATTTTTAAAGCAGTGTGTATTACCTGTATTTCATTATTTCTATTACATCCTCAGCATCTTCCTTGGTAGATTTCTCTCTTAATTCCAGCCTTGATCGTGCCTTTAAAACAAAACAAAATTATCCCACAAAGGTATATTTAAGATATATTATGGCCAATGTGAGAAAAGGCTGCACTCCATAAGAAGCACAAATTTCAGGAGCAGAGATGGAACCTAAGCCTGCAGGATTTAGAAGAAGATTTCTCTATTTTTCAATAGTGTTTCCATGTCATCTCCTGTATACTCACATTATTAGGCTGTAGCTTGGAGTTTATTTGCAGCAGTTTCAGTTCAAGATGGGCAGCAGCTTGTTCCTGACTGCACCTACCTTTTCTCTTCTTGGGAGAATGTGATAGATTCTCTTTCACAGACTAGTTTGGGTTGGAATGCACTTTTAAAGGCCATCCAGTCACACGCCCCCCACCACAGGCAGGGACACCTTCCACTAGACCAGGATTGCTCCAAGCCGCATCCAACCTGTCCTTGAACACTGCCACGGATGGGGCAGCCACAGCTTCTCTGGGCAACATGTGCCAGGGCCTCAGCACCCTCATAGTAAAGTAAATTTACACCCCATCAAGAGTGTTTTACTTTATAAGAGGCCTTAAGCAATAGCAGCTGTTAAGCATTTGCAAGTCTCTTGCATTCTAACTTTCTTGTTAACACAACAAAAACACAGCAGTGAATAAGCTGTCAAAAACTATAGGGTATCAGTAGCAGTTTAGGAATAATCTCTTTGCTTTCAATCCCTTCAGTATTACAGCTTGCATTTACCTCTGTAAGTCGTATCAGTGACTCCAGCTGCCTTGTGGTGATTGGGGTGCTGTCTGCTCCTTGGTTCTGTTTCCGGAGCTCAAGGTAGAATTCCTGAAGGACCTGAGCAGCTTCTGGAGATAAATTGGGGTGAACGTACTGCCGAGCATATCCAATGTACTTCCTCAGCAGCTGATGTGGAATGGCATCAAAGTTTTCTCCTGGTAAGATCTAACCCAATTATAAAGAGCTTAAATTTCTGTCTGTCGGAACCCTATAGAATACAGTTTTTCATATAAAATCTTGCCTCCTCTATGCTTTATCTGGTGAAATCTTCACTGGAAGGGTTTTAGTGCTTCATATATGAGCTGTGTATTTTAAAAGTCCAGACACTAGGCTTAGACATGTAATTAAACACATTTGGCCATCTCAGAAAAAGCACCTAAAGCTTCTTGTTTGCAGTAAGTGCCAAATAAAACAGAAAATCCAATTTAACCAATCGTTATAACGTACAGCTCCACAGATAAAACCATCACTGCTGATATCCCATTCCCAAAAGTGCATGGGTTTAGCTGCAGAAGGGGATATTTCTCCCAAGACTTGGCATTTGACAGCATCAGCCCTCAAAAAGATCACTTAAGTTCAACAAGGAATATGCTTCGTCTCCTCTAATCCCCAAATCTGTCATGAGCTGCAGATGCCCAAGGATTTGTTTACACACTGCTTTATTCTGATTCAGTACTTTACAGCACATCATGTTATATCAGATTATTGTATCCAGTCTAGTTCTGTAGCTTTTCATTGAACTCTAACACAGCAGATTTGCTTTAGAGCATTACACACAAATTGTCTTCTCACTACCACAACTGAACCCAGCTTGGCTAATAAATTCTGTGTGGAGATGAAGATGGCTTAGGCACATCTTTAGCAGCTCCAGCAGGGTGGGTAACATTAGCTGCAGTGGACAGTTATTAGAAACTGGTGGCTGGAGCCTTAAATGTTGCTTTAATGCAGAGCAAATTATTCTGAGAAGAATGAGAGTGGGAGACTGAGGGCATCCAGCAAGTCAGGCTTGCCTAGGTCCCAACACCAAGAACATCACAGGAAGGGGCACAGCAACAGTCACAGGACAAGTCCTACCTTTAGTCTTTCCAGCAGTGGTCGATCTGAAGTGGCTTCGAGAATAGAGCGATCCTGTGTGTTGGTACGAGTCACGACAGCACTGCTGCACACTGCCTGCTTCCCAGCACGGATTGCCATCACATGCTCAGACAGCAAGTGATCGTGGTCTTCATTTGGGGTGTCCAGCAAAATGAAAACTAGATCAAATCTCGACAGCAAAGCACTTCCCATTCTAGAGTAGAGATAAGAAAACCACAGTGCTCGTAAAGAAGCAGCTCTGCTCCACTTCAAAGACACTTAAAGAATCTTGTCCCATTATTCAGAATGAAATAGAACAACATTTTCTCTCTCAAAAGCCATGAAAATTAAGTATTACACTAAGTTTGTGTTCAAGCTCCAGGAAACTAGAAAGCAGTTATATACAAGCTTGCAGAGTACAAGCATCTGCTCCTCATGATGAACTGTATAAACAACATTTCAGAAAGTACTCACTTTAAGTTCTCAGACACAGTTTTGGCTTTGTTATAATGTCCTCCAACTGGGTTTGCTGCAGCAACAATAGATGTCCGAGCTGGCAGACTGCAAACAATGCCAGCTTTGGCAAGGCTGATACTTTGCTGTTCCATGGCTTCCAACAAAGCCTGATGCTGGTTTCCCATCTTATCAAATTCATCTATTCCACAAATTCCTGGAAACAATTAACAACAGAACAAAGACTTACTACAGAATGCATTAACTGATGGATGAGTGCATGTTACAATCCAGTGCTATATCAGAAGCCCAACCCAGAGTTTTAGGGACTGCAGGAGACATTGCACCAAGTATCAATTTCAGCAAGGGTTGTTTTCCTTTCACGGTGCTGCAGCTGAACCATTATGCAGTTGGCCTGGCTTATGGAAGCAGTGTCTTGATCAGCCATTAAGATGACAAAGCAAGCTTTTTAAAAATATAAATAGATGACATCTTGTAAGCAGCTATTTTTCAAAACCAGTAAGAGTGCAACAGCTGCCATTAAGTTAGAGAATTCTCAACAAGGAAATCCTAGTTCTTTGGCATAGTAAGTAAGGCTCATTTGTGAACTGCAGAACTCCAGTTTCATATACATCCTAAGTCCTAAGAAAGCAGAAACCACCTCCAGAGAGGCTCAGAACTTCTCAAGGTGTGGAAAGCCAGTATCACACTTCAAATTTACCTTTTTAGTCCACAGTTATGCAAGCACTGTAGTTAATCACTCAGTAACACATACACCCACCCTGCATATGCGGTCACATTAAACCTGTAGCGTTACATGTATTACCTTGATCTCCAAGCACTAAAGCACCAGCTTCTAAGGCAAAATCTCCGGAAGCACCATCTCTAGACAGTGTAACAGTCAGGCCAGAGCTGGTGGAAGTGTTCCCACAAACATACACACCTCGAGGAGCAACATTGCACACTGCCTAGAAGAGAAGTAAGTACTTTTTTCCCTCCCTCAAGATGAAGAATTTCATAAACCTTATTCTAGAGAAACAATTCAAAATAAACATAAATCTGTTTCTTTCTCCTTAACATGGCTCAACACTAAAGTTGTATGTCTTTTGGGGTTGCAAGGCATTACTTCTGCAAAACAGTAGGAATAACTTTGATCACAATACTTGCAGCAGAGCCGTATCTACTGTGTTATCAAAACTGCTAGGACCTTGGGCACAGCACTTGCTTTCTGTCACAGAACTGCAGATACATGGTTTCTATATCTTCAGACCCCAAGGTCTATTCAGACTAATATCTTGTCCTAGTGCCCAACATGCTGCTTCAGAGGAAGCATGCATAGTTCTCCCCACAACTAGGGCATAAAGGACAGTGCTAGTCTTCTCTATGACCCTAGCATTGAGAAAGCAGCCTGCTATTTGAAATAAGAACTAGAAAAGCATGGTAAGCTTGAACACAGACACACTACAGTTAAATTTGCCTAGAATACAGTTCCAAGTGGATTCTCTCAGTAAATCTCTAGTTTCTGGTGCCTGTTTTAAAGATAACACCCAATGTGTTTTGTTCAATACCAGATATGTGACAGGCACCAAGTATTACATAAAAAAACCTAAGCACCCAACCAAACAAAAAGCCCTGGCTCTTACACAGCTTTGCTTTTCTCCTTGGGATTTTTTTTCCTGTCATAGTGATGACATAGGAGCCTTGTCTCAGGGTCTTATCTGAGGAAGAGATCAGTAGGTTTTCTTGAGTGGCATTCAGCTGTTTAGTAGCAATGTAGAAAAACAAATCATCTGCTGTATGCCAGAGAGTCCCAATTCAATGGAAAAAATACCTGAAAAATTTGTTTGCCAAATGCTTGCATACAAATCCATCACTTCCAGTCATTGCAATTTATATCCTAACATAACATGTGCACATTAGAAAGACTCTGACTTTTAAAATGAGGTATGCAGTGCTGCAGGACCCAGGTGAAATCTGTCCCTCTGGCACTTCACAGTAACCATGGGAAAAGACATGGAGCTTTAAAACCATTTGGTTTAAGGTGAAAAAAAAAATATTACTAACAGATTTTATCACAGCCATGCAGAAGTGTTCACCAAAATTCAAACCCAAACACAGCAGCAGGTCTCTCTCCTAAAAAGCTGAGATCTGTGCTAGCAACACAGCAGGTAAGAGAATGGAGGTAAGGCAAGAGAATGGAAGTAAACCTCACAGAAGGTGAGTGACATGATATTTAAAATTGCATTAGTTCCAAGACTGTACTTTCTTCATTTAGCTAGTCCATTGTCAAATAAAGTTAGGAGGGAGTAAAACTCCTCACTAGGGAAAAGGATTGGTGAAAAAAACCACCAACCAACCCCAACTATATAAGGGCAGGACAGCAAGCCTACGTTTGAAAAGCCACAGGCTTGACCAAGTATGCCTGCTTTGGTAAGTGTTTTAACAGGCCTGACTCCTTCAGCAAGGCTCCTTGGAAGCAGAGGACAGCAATGGACCCCTTTGGGTTCTAGCCTATATTTGAGGTGTCCTACATTAAAAGGTAGTTCTAGCCAGACTCAAGCAACCCTTTGGTCTTGGCACAGCTATCCTAACATGGTTACAAGGAGTCAAGATATCAGGGAATTAGAAAAAAAATACAATCACACAATAGAAATAAATCAAGACTTACTTGCAACATTTGACTTTTTCCTAATCCTGGATCTCCAACAACTAGAACATGTGGATCTCCTCGCACTGGGATTCTGTTCTTGTCATCTACAAACTTCTGACATCCTCCAAATAATGCCAGGGCCAAACCTGCCTTTACAATCTGCAGTGGTACATACCAACACTTGTAAGTATTTGATCATGGTGACCAGTACTGACAGCTCACTGGTATTGGCCATAACAACACTTTCCTTCTGGATGGCTGAACTCAAAGAGTATAAGGCTGCCACCTCCTTGTCACTGAAAGTGACTGAGTCACAGTCATCTGCAAATACATCCCCTGCTCCTTCTCTCCACCCCAGATAAGCTTTATAAATCATAGAATGGTTTCGGTTAGAAGGGACCTTAAAGATCATTCAGTACTAACCCCCCAGCCATGGGCAGGGACACCTTCCACTAGACCAGGTTGCTCCAAGCCCCTGTGTCCAACCTGGCCTTGAACACTGCCAGGGATGGGGCAGCCACAGCTTCTCTGGGCAACCTTATGCCAGGGTCTCACCACCCTCACAGGGAAGAATTTTCTCCTAATGTCTAATATAAATCTCCCCCTCATCAGCTTCAAGCCATTCTCCCTCCTTTAGGAGTTTACTGCAGCATAAACTTTTCAAACTGAAGTTGCAAGCAGAGCTGTTAAATTACTTACCTCATGGCCATAGATTGCAGGACAAAGAGAGCTGAAAAACAAAGAAGACTGTAACCTAAGGGAAATATAAATCTTGTGGAAGAGTACTTCTCTGTCTGAACTGAGGGTCCTGCACACACTCTGCTCAATTCTTGCAACTCTTTCCTCTTCAGTTGAAAAGCAGAGCGAAGAACAAAGCCATACTCGTGAGTTGAATATATTCAGTGAGGAGCAAAATTAATTCATTGCTTTTTTTACCCATAGCTTTCTGTCTCAAGGTTGAACTAAAACACTCCCAACTTCCTTGTATCCTCAAATCCCCCTCAAAGTTACAACATCCCAACTGCAACACTTTCCCTTCTTCCCAAGCTCTTTGACCACTGAAGTTTTTTACATCTTTGTGGTATCTGTTGCACAAGCCTTAAATGTTTCATAGCTTTAAGATTAGCTGTCATGTTTGTCTGAAGGTGGTCATGCCGATTCAGAAATCTAATCCTAGACCTAGTGGAGGTCTGACACAACTTACTTCACGATGAGCCTGAACAGGTTTTCCTCAGCTTGAATTTCTTGAACAGCATAGAGGTCTTTAAGTGAAAACTCCATGAACGATCTCTGAGAAGTCTCATCATCAAAACTCTTTGTTTTTTGTCCTTTATTGTTGCTGACAGAATTGGCCTCAATGTACAACAGAAACATACACTTGTCAGTCTTACTTTTCGAAGCTCCTGTTAGAAAAATTGAGAAAGAATGAAGGAATATTTTTTCTATCATTAAGTACCAAAGTTATTTACAAATCGCATAGGATAATTCAGAAATAACAAGTTCCGCCATGTGCAAAATGTTTGTATTTAAGGAATTGAACATCTGCATTTTCAAAAAAATGATGAAAAGTAAGTTTCTGGTTACATTCGTTCTTCAAGTTCCCTCTATCTAGGTACACAATAAAATATTCTGCTGGATTAGGAGGGTATATGTATGTAGAAAAAATTCTCTCCCAGAATAAATGAAGTTTTCCAGGTCTTTCAAACTATTACATTATTTTAGTCAAAGAAAAGTTGAATACAAAATGTTCCCACTCAATATTCAGAGGGGGAAAAAATCCACAGTGCTGAATAATTAAACATGTAGCTTAATAATTATTTATTTTCTATATCCCCCAATGATTACTTAGCAGAGAATGTGGTCCCACACTAAATCAGTACTGCATTTCTCTGCAATATATTCTATTACAGCTGTGTGCAACATAACTCCTCACTTTGAGGAAAAAAAAGAAGAAAGAAAAAGAAGTTGTAAGATTTCTCCAGGGACCATTGAATTAAGAAAGGGAATACTCCTTCACAACAGAGTGACAGCTTTCCTGTCATTCAAAGGAGACCTTGAAAGGAAAAGGTTAAGCAAACAATGACTCTCAGTGAGACTTCAGGAAATAAGGATATCCCTGCTGTGTTAGTGCTCCAGAGAAGGCTTTCCTATTAGCTGACACACTAAAACATCCTATGTCAGACTGGTACTTAAGATTCAGGTCAATAGCTGTGTCTAGACCAGCAGGTTTTGAACCCCAGCATGTCACTGATGGAGGTCTGTGGGCATTGGAGACAGTGCTCCTCTTGGACAGCACTGTGCCTGGCTTTTGTCAGAATAACTGCTTGTTATAAAACTCTGACAACTGCTGAAGAAACACACACTTAACACATCTACAATTTTGAGGCTCACATTAAGGGGAATGGTTGTTGTTGTTCTTCCCTTATCACTAGAAACAACACTGCCCTAGGAAAAAGATGTTCTCAGGTGACGTGTTTTACCTTCCTCAGTGCTCGACACTTTTACTATCCCTGTAATAGTGACCACATCTCCTGGGACACAGCTATCCACAAGATCTTGAACGAGTTCACATTCAATTGTGCGGGGGATTCGCCCTGCTTCTTGCTGATCATCTGCCATGAGCTCCTGCACCCTGCAAAACATGAGGTGAGTGCACAATCCATGCATAACATTTCCAATTCAATTACAGCACACAAGACCTGCAGCTGTATGCTTCCAACCAATCTGGAAGGGAGA
>NW_009909803.1:0-5186 GCF_000696875.1 Nestor notabilis | reverse complement strand
AGGAATGCCCTGAAAAATTCTAGAAAAACCAGTGCTGAATTTGGAGGAACAGACTTTTCCAGTTCAGACTTCAATAAATGGATGTACCTTATGCATAAACCCCAGAAAGACAACAACTATGAAGTCCATAAATAATAAAAATTCAGATTTTCTAGCACTGAGGAGCAGAAATAAGTACAGTCTGTGAAATAAGATGGACCTCACATATAAAAATTAAGGCATCAGAGACAATGGTCCTGATGAATGATTAATTGGCATTTTAACCCTAGCAAAGCCCAGAATATCCCTCAGACTGTAACAAGAACAGTAGCTCACTCTTTGTATAACTGTAAAAGGCAAGCAACTAATAAGCTTTTTAGAAGGTTCCAGTTTTGGCTCTGCACTTAAAGCTCTGATAGTTTTCCTTGAAGCTCATTGTCAAGCTTTTCTTAAGAAGCTGTGATAAACAGCACCCTCTAGAGCTGCTGACAAGAATGTCAGCACTGGTTTTTAAATAAAATCTTCAATTACTTTTATTACAGCACATTAATAAATTAAAAACATTTAGATGTCATTTGACACAGTAAGACTTTTGATACAGTGCACATGAAGTTACAGAATCTGAATCTGAAGTGGGAAAAAGTAAGCAGAGTCTTGTTTTTTCCAAGCCTTGTTCATCCCTTTACCTTAGTAAGGAACCACACATCAAAACCTTCTGAACGTATATTATAGGATATAATATAGTAGGATAGTTAATAGCACATAGTAAGATGGAAGCAATGAAAACCAGATCCCTCCTATACTTTAACATTGTTAATTTGTATAGAAACAGTGACATGTTCCTCTATAGCAAAAGGGCAAAAATATTTTAGGCATGCCTGCTTGCTGGTTAGATATAGAAAGTAGACGAATGGGCAGGCACAGCACTATTTCCTTCTCTCGAGTGTACCTTAGGGGCACAACATCACTTCAGCCTAAGATTTCTAGCCCTCAAATTTACTTCCAGTTCATTCAAGTCAACTGGCACAACCAACCAATGTAATATAATAGGGTTTTTCTAGCTGACTTTCAGCTTGGTAAAGGGAATCATTAAATAATAGATGCAATTAGAAATGATCAAGAAAAGCTGCAAAGACCACAAACTGGACATTTCCCAAAGAACTCAGTCATGGTAGGAGGAGTTTCCAAGAAGCTCTTATAGTGGTTAGGTTTAATACACAAAGCATACTAGTGCTCAGATAAAACCACTGCTTTGTAATATAAATCTTGAAGAGTGCTTGCCACAGAAGAGTGAGATTGTTAAAATTATGCCATGTAACATGGAATGCGCCATCCTGTCCCTCTTTGACTACCCTGTTGCATTACATCTTTGAGCAGAAGTGAAGACATGCTTACTTAACAGACTGCCAGTCCACTGTAGTGGTTAAAGGAGAGCTTCTGTCAGCTGTGAAGGAGCGGCCCCGGCACTCAGGAATAAGGCACTGTAACAACAGTCATTCTAGTTCATTCTCAACTCCTTTTTTAAACATCGTAATTTTAAATTGACTACTTTGATTAGTATATATATCTATATATAAAGAGGGAAAGCAAAGCAATGTGCTTCATTGACATCATTTCAGGAAAACAGCTAGTTAAATTAGGGCTACAAATTAGCACATACATAATCAATGAAGAGATATCAGCCACAGACACCTGAACTCAGAGTTGTTAGAGCAGATATAGCTGAATTTTATGATCCCTTTGGTGAACTGGTTTGAGCTTTCGGGTGCTGGGGGAGGGTGTGGGGGGGGTGGGGAGGCAGGGAAGGGAGATGGTAGGTGGGGGTTTTTGTGGGTTTATTGTTTGTTTGCTTGTTTGGTTTTGTTTTCTATTTTTAATACTTGCAGATGCTCCAGAGGAGATAATTTTTTCACTTGAGCACATCAGATAACATAAAATAACTGGGCACTGTCTTATGTCTAATAACTTTGTAAATTCAGATAAAAAACAGAGAAATTAAAATGTTCTAAACCAAACCCACAGAAGATCCCAATCTGAGCATAGTAAACCACCACAGTGAGGTGGAGGAGGTTTTTTAAACATAACTGGTGAAATGGAAATGTGAAGATATTTCAAGTCTTTTTTTTCAAATAACAAGAGTATGCAGTAATACAAAGTTGCATGGTAAATTCAATTTTTTTTAATGTGTCAGTTGTTTAACCTAGCTTTAAAGGTTAGATTTTAAATACCAGTGGTGCTTTTTGTCAAATCAGTACAGATAAAAGCATGAAGTTAAATGGTTTTAACTTACCTTAGTTGGAAGAGTATACTTTCCATCAGGTAGAGGAACACTCTGAACATCTCCACATGTGCCACATACAAAAGCCAGCTTAGTGCACAGAGGCTTAATGTTACTGACACGCACAACAGTGCCACGCAAGGCAATGTATTTCCCATAGCAGTTGGCTCGAACATTTTTCAGCTGAGTTAGTGGATCATAGTTGTACACCCTACACAGAAGTTAAGCAGTAACATTTTGAAAGCTTACCATATTTAAATACAGAAACAAACAAACCCAACATAAACCCCCAAACCCCACTAAACCCAAACAAAAGAAATCCTACATCCAATTATTAACAGTAATCCAGAGCAATGAGTAGAAATAATTTGGCTGTGGACTCATGGCATAGTCTTTCATTCCTGTTCTACAAAGCCGCATAACACTTGATATTCCCCGGGTGTGTATACCTCACTATCTTTTTCACTGTTTCACTTTTTTGTTCACAAAGACAGTTTAGCCTTTGTCATGATGAACCAAAAAGCAAGTGTAGACTGTTCTGGAAATAGCTTTACAGAGTCAAGTCTCTCAATAAAATAAATACATAAGCCTTATTACCATGCATAGACACTGACAACCATTGGACAAGAAGCAAATAGATCTTCCTGGAAAAAAAACCAAACCAAATACTCAACACCCATTACCTAGCATGAATGAGAGGCACATTTATTATAGGTTCTCCTTCAAGTGGTAAGCCTTCCTGCACCTGCAGCTCTGCAGCATGCCTTTCAAGGTCCTTTGTTAGCACCTAGGCAGAACAGAAAGGCAGGCACAAATGCAGTGTGCCATGCAACATGAAGTCAATTCACTGTTAGGTTTGATTCCATTCTTTTAGAACCAGATCCCCATACTCCAGTCTGAAGAGCTCTCTGCTGTCCAGACCCCTCACTAAACAGTTTTTCTGCTTCTGAGCAGTTTTAAGCTTTATTTTAAATGCAACTAAAAGTAACGTATTTGTTGCATTTTGGTTTTTAATTTTTAAAAAAATTATACAATAATCTTTAATGCTATACTCAAGATATGGATATTCATGCGACATAAACCACAAACATCTGAGAACTTGTCTGTCAACAAGCAGTGAAATGCTACTTAAAGAGACATCAGAGACAGGAATTCTTGAACGTGCTCATCATTTATCCACCAGCCATGGCTTTGCTACACGAGGTGAGACACTGCACAGGTAACTCACAGTGTATTAAAAAAACCCAAAACAAAAACAGGAGTAAGAACTCTCAATAGGGAGTAACAGAAGCGTTGGAACTACATTTAATTTTAATCAACTGCTTTGACAACAAATGAGCAAAAAACAAAAACCACCAAGACAAAAGGGTTAGAGATTTGGGGTTTATAACATAATTGCCTCCAAGTCCCACTGATTTGTTTTTCATTGTGAGGATTATGCCTCTATGCATTAGAACATCTTATTTACCTGGTGAATTGCCAGACCCATACATTGCAGTATCTTCTGAGGCATGTCCCTTAATTCAGTAGATACATTTGGTATTGATTTAGTCAAGGCTTTGTCTTGTATCAGTTCTTTATAGTCCACAAGAATACTTCCTTTTCTTTCTATTTCATCCTGTGAAACATTAAGTTATAAAATACACTTAAAATTTTAAGCACAACACATAGAAATCACATCATAAATATTTCGTATCTATGATGGAAATTATTTTTGATGGAGAAAACACGAGATTTGTAATGTCATTGGATCAACACCAGGCTGTTGGGGTGGGATATGTTTTATTTTGTTTTTACCTTATCATAAAGCTCAATGCGTTGCATGAAAAACTTTTCAAAGGCTTGAGTCTTCTGGACGAAAGGAGACTTGTCAGCATAAGCTAATCAGAAACATGCTGTGTTAGTAATGGACAGAAATAATTACTTCTCATTTCACAAAATACATAAACAGGCTTTTTCTCTTCCATTATTTTTCTGCATTCCAAACCTAAAAAAGATGATAGATCTTTACAATGTCACAGTTATGTCTATCATAAGACCTGACAGAAAAAAAACCTGGAGCTTTGTCTAGGACAACATAGGACAAGCACATAGGCTCAAGCGAAGTACAGCAGAGGTATGTAAGTTCCAGTCTTTGATAGCTACAGTTTTTACAAGGCTAACTGACCAGGTTTAAGAAGATCATATTTTACACTATACTCAAGACTCCTTTCCACAGTTTGGACCCCACAGAGATTATGGTATGCCATGAGATTGAAATCTCTGTTTGTATTCATGTTTTTATACAATAAATATGAATTTCAGTTGCTTTTTGTTGAACTTACCCCCTCTACTCATAACCAGTTCTATAAAAAATGGAACAAAATACTTCCTAAAACAATTTTGGTCAAAAAATACCTTCAGAGAAATAAAGTTTCCAGCCCTTGTAGGGAATAAATTGATCCAACGTTGATTGAACTAGTCGAGATTTTACTGGGGGAGGGGAAAGAAAAAAAGATAAAAGTGGGGATTAAAACAATGTGGATATTAAACCTTTGCAATTTTCATTCTCGGTGATTCTTTTTGACTATGGGGAAGCAAACAGCTTTAATTGCCTAGGGCAGTACGTCAGAAGCAAAGCATTATGGCTTTAGAGGACAGGTAGAAGCACAGGAGCTGGCTCACCAGGCTCAGGCACTCTTCTCCACTCTCCCTTGTGTCCTCTGCCTCGCCACCCTCCTCGCCACCCCTGAAAGCCTCTTCCTCGGGCACATCCCCTGCCTCTGAGGTCCCTGCTCATCTCGCTCAGCTCGGGGATGCGCCAGCAAACTGAGCTCAGACAAACAGAACCGTTACCAGAAAAAATTCAACCTAAATTAGAGTCGATTGCCCGGGGGGGTTCACCTGCGTCGCTAGGAGCGAAGACCCTGAGGGATCACAGTGGCCCTGG
>NW_009909802.1:23251-26862 GCF_000696875.1 Nestor notabilis | reverse complement strand
GGAGGGCGGGGGCTGCTGCTTGTGTGAATGTGTCCCCGCTCATTGTTCTGAGGCTTTATTCTCCGGGCTTCGATGGGGCTGATTTAGAAATCCTAATCAGGGAGCAGTCTCCGTGCCTCCCGAGTGTGACACAACTTGAGCTGCTCCGGGCGCCTTTGTTCCCTAATGACAGCTGACTTCATGCAGCAGTGGGAACAGTTTGAGCATAACTCCGCACCGCCGGGGCTGGCAGCTGCAGCATTAACTCTTTCTTGCCCCCAACAGCAGGATGGAGACAGGGAGGACTAGGGGGGAAGAGTAGCCAAAATGTACGTAGCCCATGTGAGGATGCTCAGCTTCACCTGTGGCACCTCTCCTGAGAGTGGCTGTAGCGAAGGGGGGCTGGAGATAGCGAAGGGGGACTGGAGAGAATAAAGCTGTTGATGTACAACTCTGTTGGAGGCAGAAGGAAGCAGCAAAGTCATTTTCCAGCTGCTGCGTGGCTGTTTTGGGTGTCTGCTGCAGGTATTCATCGGGAAACAAACAAGCCCAACCCAGGGCAATGCTGGGGGAGGCAGGCTGGCTTTCAGAGACTGCACATCCAATTTTGTTGATGCTTGGAGTGTTGGAGAAGGTGTCTGCAGCCCTGGGTGTGCGTGAGGTGCTTCCATGCTGGCTGCAGGGCATTTACATCACTTGCATTGAAAGTAAAAGGCATTGAGTCACTCCAAGATGTTCCCGGAAGAGATTTCTGTCTCTGCCAGCAAAGAGCTGAAGAGCAAGCGTCATTCTCCCTCTTTTGGCCTCAGTTTCTTCCCTGGCAAAGCAGAGCTCGTGATACAGTGTCCGGCACGGAGCTGCGTGATTTAGCGTTGGGAATGTGCTTGGTGGTGCTCGCTGGGCCAGTGCTGGCGATAGTTAAACCTTTTTCCCCTTTCTGTTTGTTGTCAAACCACTACCCTGACCAGGGAGAAAATTTATGGAAAATCAACCATATTAAAGGGGGATGACCCAGGAGAGGTCGAGCAGAGCTGATGTGGCACGATGGGTTGTAGCCCTCTCCTGCACCAGGGCTCGGTGCTCACCCAGGCTCTGCCCTTGGCGGCTCCAGTGGGTTCCAATAGCACATGGGTCCATGCTGGTTTCCCAGCACCTGTGTCCCCTCTGCCATTCCCGAATCCCGGCCGCCCATGCTTGGCCAGGGTCTCCCTGGCGACGGGGCCACGGGATGCTGTGCAGTCCATTTGTCACCAATTGTCACTGTTTTGTTCTGCCTTGTATGCGCACTCGATTGTGTCACGGGGGAGGTGAGGAGGAGCAATCAGGCCTTGTCTAATGGGCTGTGGGCTCCTGCTGTGGGGAAAAACCGAGGGTCTGCCTGCAGAGGGAAGGGAAGAGGGAAGGGGAAGGCAGGCACTGCAGATATTCCTGCCCAGAGCATCCCAGGTACTGCTGAGGTGGGATGGCTCCTTGCACAGGTACTGGGCAGGCAAAGATCCTTGTATTGATTAGGTGAGAATTTAGGTCAAGGATGAATTTGGTTCTCTGCAGCGTGGCTCTATCCCTGCAAAGCTGGGGGGTGGAGAGGGTGTCCAATTTCCCCCAACATCTTCCATGGTGATGTTCAGCCCCTTCTACACTTGTGGGTGGCTGTGGGATGGGGTTTGTTCTCCCTAGGTCTCCCCTCATCCAAAGGAAAGTGGGTTTCCCACAGGTCCAGCCCACCCTGAGTACCCCTGATGGGTAAGGCTTGGGAAATCTGGCTTCCCAGGTGAGACTGTGGCAGGCTTCAGGCTGAAGGTGGATTAATACCTCATTCAGATCCCAGCTTCTGAGCAACTATTACGTCCCACAAGTGTGTTGCTGAAAGGGATTTGGTGTATCACAGATTTTGGTGCGCCTCTGCTAGCATTTGGCTGAAGATGTAACCTCGTGCTAAACTATATACTTTTTCCCCCCTCTCTGCCCCATCACCCAAAGTGACATGATTCATCTCTCCCTGCTTGGCTCCACCAGCCACCTTTTTTTTCCTCCTTCCAACTTTAAGAGCCACCAGGATTAGCTCAAAGTAGAGCTGTGGCCAACTGAGCCTCAGCACCCACACTCAGGTTTTTCTGTAAACCCTTAATTCAGGCCAGGCTGGCCAACCCGATTACAGGAACACAGGGAAGCTGTTGAGTAGAGCACAGGGAAAACTTGAGCAGTCAACCCCAAACCAGGCAAGCTGAGGCGGCTCCAGTTTGGCTTCCAGACTTGGAGCTCAGTGTGAAATACCACAGAGGGAAGGGAGAAGAGGGTGTCGTTGGCAAAGTGTCAGTTGAGGCAACTGAAACCACGGAGCTTTTCCAGCATGTGGTATTTGGCAGGTTTCTCTCCTCACTCCCCGGTGGTCATGGGTCCATGTGTCCAAACCACTGCATGGTTCAGCTCATGTGGGTGCGTGGGTCAGGGGATGCTCGGAGGATGGATGTCTGATGGTGCTGTGGATCTCTGGGTTGCTTTTTGGTGCTTTTAGTATCGGATGTTGTGCCAGTTGCCCACCCAGATTTTGCCATCTCTGAGCCTGGCAGGAAGTTGCTGCTTAAATGGGTTCTTTTATGGTGGTTGGATCCAGCTGAAATGTGGCCAGGAGAGCAGGTTCTGGCCTGGAAAATTGGTACTAATGCTGTTGATGGAGGAGAACGTTTGCAGGGAAGAGTTGGGAGGCCAAGGTGAGGCTGACTGAAGGATTTGGGGGAGGTTTGTGATGCCTCCAACCTGACTATCCACCAACACCACACTAACTGCTGGTGAAGACCAGGCAGTGTTTTGAGAGCACAGTGGGACAGCCCCTAATCGCAGAGCTGGTGGGGTCCCCGTGCTGGGGATGGGCACAGAAGTCCAGGAACTTCTGTAGAAAATGAGCATTTTATCTTTCATGTTATAACTGCACAAGGCAGCAGAAAACAAAGGGAAGGACTTTCAAGCAGGGAAGGGGGGTCCCATGTAATTGTGTTTCTTCAGTCCTGGGCTTTTCCCTAAAGGAGCAGGGATGAAATTGCTCCCAGCCATGCTGCTGAGCAACATCTGCTCAGCATTTATTCCTCACAGGGGAGGTGACAGGGAGCTGCTCGCCTCGGTGGAAGGAGAAAGAGCACGTACCTGCTCTGCCCTGGGGGGAGTTTTATCTCCCTTTTGGTCTGGGGTGAGCAAGGTGTGGGGTAGGAGAAAACCAGGCTCTGGTGCTCCTCCGTATCTAAGCCATCACTGAATGGGAACAGCTCTGAAAGTAGAAAGTTGAGCTGAAAGGTGTGACTTGTCATTAAGTGCATCGATGTCTCCAGGGTATCCGAAGGGCAACCAGATTGCTGAGTTATGCCATGTGGGTTGTGTTAATCTCTTACTTCAGGGTGTCCTCTGGCTGCTCAGGATGGAAGGACCTTCCCATCGCTTTGTCCTCTGGCATATTGCAAATGTGATGTTTTCCTTAATGCTTTGGAAAGCCGGGGAACCCTTATCATTGGAGACACATCCACGCATGGATTTGGTCCCCAAGTGGTTGTTTCAGGAGATCTCAGTGCAGAGGGTGGCTTAAGGGAAAACGGAGTTTGGCTGTGATGAAGTTCAAAAGGATTTATAGGGGGTTATGTTTT
>NW_009909802.1:17414-23220 GCF_000696875.1 Nestor notabilis | reverse complement strand
AGAGTGCAGAGGGTGAGCGGTGCCAGCCTGGCAACCTGGGCTGGAATTCACAGCAGGCAGCTCTGCTTTCTCAGCCCTGGTTTCCACCAGGTGCAGTACTGGGAATCTTGCTTTCTACATGAGCCAAACTACTCCCATCCCAGTGCTGCCAACCCCGGTGAGGGCTGCCTGGGCTCATCGCTGCTTTTGAGGATCTCCAAGCCTTGGGTGATTCCTGCCTCGCTGCCATCGTGGCTCTCCATCCCTGTGGGCTTCCTGCTCCTGCCAAAGGCGGCTCTTTCCCAGATTCCTCCTCAACCCATGGGTGGATCCGCTGTCGCAATAGCTCTGCGAGAGGAAGTGTCAGAGATGATGCAAATGGGTTTTGTCAAAATATTTTTGGAGGGAATAAAAATAGCTCTTGGACCAAAACCTATTTCTGTTCCTGGGCAGGAGTGCTTGTTCCGACTGCTTGGTACAGGTGCTGTCAGAGCAGGGCTGGAAAGGGGAAGCGCTCAGTTACGCCTTGCTGCTCGGATGGGAATCAGTTGGTTTCCCACAATGGTAGAAAAAGTGTCTGGAAGAAGGAGCTGGTTTCTCTCCACTAACGTGGCTCCCTCAGATGCAGCTCAGTCTCAGCTTCAGCTTCTCCTGCTGTCCCAGGGTGGAAAACTTAAACTGGTTTGTTTTCAAAATTGCTTTTACGAAGATGATGGGGAGAATTGTCCTGTAATTGTCCTCCTTGTGCAGATAGAGAAGTATGTGCATGCAGGCTGTGCAGGGCAGAGGATGCCCTTCCAGCGCTGCGCAGCTGGTACTGCCAGCCTGGACACTGAAAGTGCCTCCCTGTGCAAGGCCCAGCAATGTCTATTTGGGAGAGCTGGACAAGTGGCTCCAGTGCACTGGAGAAACGATGGGCATGGGCTGGCTTGGCCAGAGGTCTGAGGATGACTTTTATACCGTAAGTGTATTACCCTGAAATGTATTTATCTTTAGGGCAGAATTCAGATGTGTTTTGCCCATTGCAGAACACCTTTGGATACAAAGTGAAGGAGGAGGTAATGTTTGGGTAGCTCACAGCAGATTGATGTTTAAGTTACTCTGTGTTACAAGAACTAATCATAGAATCCCAGACTGGTTTGGGTTGAAGGGACCTTAAAGCTCATCCAGCTCCAACCCCTGCCACAGGCAGGGACACCTTCCACTAGAGCAGGTTGCTCCAAGCCCCTGTGTCCAACCTGGCCTTGAGCACTGCCAGGGATGGGGCAGTCACAGCTTCTCTGGGCACCCTGTGCCAGCACCTCAGCACCCTCGTAGTAAAGAATCCAAAACTTCCATCGATGCTGGGGCAGAGGGAGGCTGTGGGGGTTTGATGCTGCAGGAGATGGATTTGCTTTCCAGCTGTGGGAGCACAAGCCCGGCTGATGGGTTCTGTGCAAGTGAGAGCCTGGCTCTGGAGCACACGGACACTGCTGGGGGAGCCTTCTGTGCACGTGGCCTGTGGGGATGACGGCAAAGAGGGGTCCTGCAGGACATGGGCTGCCAGCGTCATGCAGCTGCTCTCCCGAGAGCCGGCTCCAGGAATCTGTGTTTGCTTTGGCTGCACGCTCCGTGCAGAGGTGGTAGGAATACAGAGCTCCAGGGGGAAGGAGGGGCGGGAGAGGAGAGGTCTTGGGCGCTTCCGAACACGATGCTGTGTCTCATCCACGTGGAGCAGGAGCTTTTGGGCTGTGTGTTGTGGACGTGGGCGACCACCCCTGAGCAAAAGGCTTGTAGGTTATTTGAATTGACCTGGTTGGAATTCTTCAGCCAAAGCCTTATCCTGCCTGTCCCAAAGCCTAAAGAGTTACTTTTTGTGGAGAAAAGTATGGATTTGAGGTTTCTGATTATCACTCTGAATATGGTTTTTCTTCCATCCTTCCCCCTTCCTTGTGGTTTCTCTTTTACTTCTTCATTCCTTTTTTTCTCTCTGTTGTCTCAGTAAAGGAAAAAGGGGCAAAATAATCCCCAAAACTGAAAAAACAAAATCAAGAAGTTGGAAGGGTTGGAAATGTGTTTGGTTTCTTACTGAAAATGGGAAATGTTCCTCCATTTGAAGAGCTGGCAGTTTGATCCCCATCCAGAACAACATTGACCTGTCACTGCTCCTGTTTTTGCTCAATAGTCTTAAATGCTGAGCAGGGTTAAGTCATCCCTTTAACAGGGATGCCTGGAGGTAGTCTTGGAAAAAAAAGCTGTTCTCGTAAGTGGTTCTTTCTGTTTCAGTTCTCCTGGAGACCTCTGGGGAGAAAAGCAGGCGATGAGAGAAACCCACAGGGATCAGCCATGGTGACCTCTCTCCACTGAGGATTCAGGGAAAGTGGGTGCTGCTGGGATGAAACCCGGGATAAGCCTGGTCCAAGGGAGTCTGCACATTGCAAAAGTCTTAAAACTGGGATTTGAATCCAGTTTGTCTTGATTTCCAACCTCCTGACTCCTCTGTGGCATCATTTGTCCCTTGGAGACACCACAGTAGCTGACCCGCTCCAGCCACTTTCCTTGTCCGGTGCCAGTCTCCAGGAGACAGAAAGGAGTAAAAACAGTAAATGAGAAAGGGAAAGCTTTTACTTCTCATTTTTCAGAGGTATTTTTACGTCTGGCGCCCTGTACGAGCAAAGCAAGCGGTGGCCCATCTGTTTCTAGCACCATTAAAGGCGTTTGACTGCATGTGGCCCTCAAGAATAAAATAAAAATAGGACCCTTTGGTCTGAAAATGTCAAACGCTCTTTCATCTTAGACGACCCCCAACCGGGACCATATCCTCCCAAAGCTGAGAAGCAGGAGTGGGTTCCCACCAGTGTTCATCCCAGCAAAGGCATCTGCCCCCCTCCCCATTTATTTTGTTGTAAGAGAAGGAAGTTTAGGCACTTGAGGTTCACGCTGGCTGGTGACCTTGGAGTCCTGCTCCCCTGGTCCCTCTTCTCCAGCTTCTTTCTCTCCAACCCAGCAGACTTCTTCGGGACTCAGGAGTGAAGAGGTTAAAGCCTCTTTAACAAGTGCTCAGAGGATGGAAGTGTTTGACATGTTTTAGGACCAGACTTTGAGCGGGCTGTGCCAGCAGGATGCAATTAATGACTGGGAAGATTGCTACAATATGGGGTTGCTTTCTCCTCATCCCTGTCTTTCTTGCCGCTTGAAGCCTCAGTCTGTGTTACGTCCTGCTGGGAGCCCATGTAGGCTTACGGAGACTCACCTCCTCTGGGACGCACCATAAAACACTGGCAGGGTGTTGTTACCTCTGCTAATTTGGCAGCAGTGCACCTATATGAAGAAAGTTTGGGTGTAACTTCAGGCTTTGGAAACTTCTACTAATTAAAAGAACGTTTTAAAGGTTGCTTGAGATACATAAATACATGAAAGCTCTTTTATTTATCAGACTCGGGATAGCATAAGTCCTGCTGTGTTGGAAAAGGGAAGAAAATGATTTTAATTTAGGAGAAAAGGCTCATTATTTTCTTCATAAAATCTTTGAAGTGTTTTTGTACATATTTTGGCCATTACATGGGTTGATGTTGGTACAAGGCAATCGGTGCGTGCTGTCTTCAGAGCGAGCGTAGGAGCGTGGGGCTGGCTGTGATAGAAGTGGGGCCAGATGTGCAGACCTGCCCAGTCCCAAAGGATGAGCAAGGGCTGCATGCAGTGACTTGTGGACAACCTTTCCTGGCTGGGAGAGGCAGCTCCAGCCCTTCTCAGCAGGGGACCTGAACAGCAGTAGAGGAAGGAAGGTGTCAGACGTGACTGTGTTAGTGGAAGCGCTTCCCACAGTGTGTTTCAAGTGTCTCTGCATCTGATCCATAGAGGATGCAGGTCTCTTGCCCAGATCCAGGGCAGAGCATTTGATAGCTCACTGTGTTTGCTTCAGAGATATTCAGTCCATTAGTTGGTTTGTTGACTAAGGTGACAACTGTGACATGATGCTCATGCAGAAGAGTGGGGATACTCATTGCAGTGCTGTCCTCTCTTGCCACAGTGGAAAACTGGAAATCTAGAGACCCATTTCTGACTCTTTTCCTACCCGAAAAGGTGTTGATCTGTTGGGTGAAATGGCTCCTGGCACTGGTATTGGTTTTGTGGGGCTGTGGGGCACGTAGACTCTTGGAAGAAGCTACATAGGCAGCTGTGTTTCTGCAACCTGATTTGTAAGTAAGAAGGACATGTCAACTCCTTCATGTATAACAAAATCTGTTATAATTAAGGTCTTCCACAAAATATTTGAAACAGAATGTGTTATGGGTGTATGAAGTTCAAAGGAGCTTTGTCTGTCCCTTCATACAAGTTATGTGTGTGTTTCCTTGCTGCTGGGTCTCTTCCAGGTCTCAAATGAGTTAAACCAGCTCTTGGACTACAGGGCTGGTTTTAGCCAAGGGCTCATGCAGGATGCACGTGTGGTCCAAGTGCTTGGGCTGCTATTCCGAGGCTGTTGGGCTCCTTACCTCATTCCTTGGTTAGGTCCCACTGGTTTCCTGCACTGTGGAATGGATGGGTCTGGAAAGTGTGACTGCCGGGATGCTAGTCTTTATTGGAAACAGCCCTTTGAGCCAGGGAAGTGCTTTCTCCTCCTCTGGGTACTCAGACCTTGCAAATTTAGGTCCGTCAGAGCTATGGCCACCATTATGACACTGCTTTAGCTGCTCTGTGCCACTCCTCCCAGCCCGGGGGGGACAGTCCTTCCTCTTCCTCACTCCTTGCCTTGCAGCCCTCATTCTCACAGAGTTGAGTGGCTCCTCTCCCTCCGTGTGGGGCTGGTTTGCCGAGGGCCTGATCTAGGTAAGAATCCCTTGGTGCTACTGGTGGTGTATAAATAAGTGGAAAAACCCACTTGGTCTCCTTGGAGATGTGCTTAGGGTAGGGTATGATTGTTTTTTGGCTAACCAGGCCTACACAACAGCTGTTGAGCAATCCTCCATCCTCTAAAAACAAATAAGGAGCAAGTCTGGTGGCCAAATGTTGCAGGCACGTTGTAATGACTGTTAGCAAATTGCGTTTGCAGTGTGGGGCTGCTTAACAAAACAGCTGCAGGGTTTGCCTCTCCTTCTCCTGTGTAACATCAGTTGGGCGCTGGTGTTGCTGAGTGGGGAGAGGGGGATGACTGTGGAGCAGGCTGGAGTCCTCGCAGGATGATGCTTGCGGTGCAAAGACATTGTATTGGCCATGAGTGTTCTTTACTATTAAAGGTTTGAGGGTGGGTATCCCATGAGAAGAGGCAGCTTTGCTCCCACCTCATCATCCTGCAGCTTGATGGCTCCTGGGGCTCGAAGAGGGATGTAGTGAGTGGAGCAAAGCATCTGCATCCCACCCTAGTTCTTGTGCTGGAGATGGCGCAGGGACAGCACATGCTGTGTCTTATCTCCTCCTTATGGCACTGAGCTTCAGCTGCTGACCTGCCTAAAGTGCTTTCCAGGTGAAAATTAGCCAAAGGTTTGGAATTGCTTAGAAATGCCATGAAATAATAACTTGAACTCTGGTTCACTCAAGAAAAAGACCTTGAAAACTGAGTGTGGGTCTGGTAAGGATTGTTGGTGTAACACCTGACATCTGGGTTGAGATGGAAAGTCTTTCCCGAGATAACTGAGCTACATGTGGTTATGAAAAAGTCCTCAGCCATTTTCCCCTGATTATTTTCACTATTGTTATTATTTACTGGCATTTTTTCAGCCTGGATAATGGAAAAAAGCTGAGCTGGTTTCACTGGGGTAATTTCTAGCCCGCTGTGTTGCCTCAGCCCAGCGTCCTAACAAGACGTTTCATGGATTTGCAGGTCTGCAGGAGATATAAGATTGGTAGTGGA
>NW_009909802.1:5611-17383 GCF_000696875.1 Nestor notabilis | reverse complement strand
AGATAGAAGATGGGGAGTGGAAACCAGTCCTGCTGTTGGGATCTGCTGGCAGCATGTTTCAGTTGGAACACTGATTACAGCATTTGCAAACATTTTGGCTTTTCAGTAAAAATAATATAACAAGAAGGGGAATAAATGCAAAAGCCCCATGGGACAAGGCCAAGCTTCAAAAGTCTGTTCTTTGGGAATGAACTTGTGTGTCCCAGCTGTGTTTCTTCCAGGATCTCAACACCTTCAGCTATAGTAATCCCTGTTCCTGGGGTGAGCAGAGGGTTGCAGTGCCCCACGTAGTGTTTGTAATGATATTTGGGATGGATTAGAATTACAGTTGGATTTGCCTTGGTGTAGGAATGGTTCCCGATAGCCAGCGCAGCGGTGTGTGAAGGGGTTTGGGATCAAACTGATCTGGGATCCAGAAATCCAGCTTTCAGTCCCCACTGTGGCAAATCCCTTAAGCTCTCTCAGTCTGCGTTCCCGCCTGTCCCATTTTCTCACACCCTTTATCCATTTTGCTTGTTTAGACTGGGAAATATTTAAGTTAAGAACTGTTTGTTGCTTCCACTTTGTGTCTCCACCACTCTGCAGAGGAGAGCCCAGATTCCAGCCTGCTCATGCTAAAGGTGATGCTCAGTGTTAGCACCCATCAGCAGCAGAGGCTATGGAAAAACCGTCTGCAGATCCCATGGGTTTGCGTCCATCAAGCCATTCCCTCTGCTGGGGTGTTGGAGCTCAGTGCACTGTCCTTCCTTGGCACCATGGCTAAACTGACACATGGAGGATTTGAGGTTTCAGCTCTGCTCCGGGCTTGGCTGGAAAAAGATTGTATTTTCTTTGTGCTTTCTTGCACCAGGCAGTCCCAAAACCACAGACAGGACCTGACCCAAAGCTTGTTGGAAAAACTCCATGGTGGCTGAGCAGTATTGTCTCCCTTCTTCTGTGGTTCTTGATGTAATTTCAGGCTAAAACTTGAGAGGAGCTGATCTACAAACTCCACTCCAGCTTTGGGGATATCTGGACACAGCGTGTGTCTGCGGTAGAGGATTGTTATTGTAGTTAGTCAGCTCAAAGCCTTAAGCTGGGATGGGACCCAGTATGCAATGCCCATGGCATGGGGAAGGCACCAGTCTACCCCTGCACATGGCCAAGAGCACACCATTGTCTGTGGTACGGGATGATGGGGATAACCTTCTCCTGGCCTGCTCCAGAGACCAGGGGAATCTGGGTAAATGTCACTAAAATAATTCAAACCCTTCATGCTACTAAGAGAGTCTCCCTGTATCTGAAAGATGATGATCTGATGTTCAGAGGGTTCCTTTCCCTTACCTAATGGGGTGGTCTTTCTCTCAGCACATGCCTGCCTGTCTGGGAAGAGCAGTGGCACAGGGAACCAGCCTTGGTCTCCTGCTGGATATTCCTCTTTTGGGTCCCAGCTCATTTCCCTCATAATAACGCATTGCTTGAGCTTCCCACGTGATGCTAATTAGCACCAAGCAGCATTATAGCTAATGATGATTGCAGCCGCTCACTCTCCCAGTGTAATTATTCAGCCCCCAGCAGCAATCTGTTTTGGGGTGATTTGCAGCCAGGACCTCGTGCGGGAGTGAGATGTCTCGCTCCTCAAAGGAGAGGGGAGCAATAGTAAAACCCCAGTCTGACGCTGGGATTTTGCCTTGAGGGGTGGCTGGTCACCTCCAGGAGCACATGGAAGTGATTCCATGGTGCAGTCACCCACTGATAAATGGGGGTGATTGCACTGCTGGTGGTGCCCAGCACTAAGGGCTTGCTGGAGGAGAGGGTGGTGGCTCTTTGGTGCCAACCTTAGCATTGGGGACCTGGAGTGTGACATCCGCTGCTCATAGGCGTTGTCTGAGTGGACAAACCCGAGCTCAGGACGTTTCCCTTCAAATCCTGTGGCCCGTGTTCAAACAAGTGATGCAGTCCTTGTGTTTACCCTGTCAAACAACACTTCTCCGTCTCCAAACACTCCTCTTACGCAATCCGCGCTCTCCATCTTTCCGCCCGGAGCAGGAGCAGCTCTGCCAAGCTGTGACCTAACTGCACCCGGGTCTGGTGACGGGAGGAGCTGAAGCTTGCCCATGAAGTGGAGCTGGGACTGTTTAATGCTTACGGTGCTGGGCAAGGGTCCTGTGTCCTGGGGCTGTGATGTGGAGCTGCTGGAGAGGAGCCACTCGCTGCCTGCTTTGCTCTGGAGCAGCCGGTTGGAGGTGTGATGCTTTGTTGCTGGAGCCTTGCAGCTAAGGAGAGTATCACAGCAGTGATTTAGTCAAAGTTATGTTCCTAAATCTAATATTTCGTGGTTTTCTCCTTTAAAAAGTTGCTTGTGGGTTGCTTGGATTCTTGCAAATGAATTACAAGCCCAGAGCTGTCCTGTTGTTGGTTGTCCAGCTTCCAGCAAGCCTTCAGCGTGCTGTGGTGAGAAGACCCTTCACCGGGTGCCTGTCACTTGTAGGCTGGTTCAATTTATTTTGTTCTAAGCTCTACGTGAGGCTTGCATAAGGCTCTTAAAATTAGTGTTGCCTTTCAAGCCAAAGGGCCGGAATAAGGTTTACAAGCCATAAAAGCCTCTTATCAAAGTTGATTTCCTCCAACGCACCTTTCATCTTTTATGGTATTTACTCTTCAAATCCTTGAACTTAAAAGGATTAAACAGGTTAAAAGAAAAAAGGAGGGGGAAAGAGAAAACAAATAAGGAGGAAGATGGATGGAGTATGGATTATGAGAGGCCCGTATAAAATATGAATTAGGAGAAAGTCTAAACAAAGAGTTGTCATTTTCTGAACTGCTGAAGTTAACGTGTGCTGGAGGTTTAACTTTAGGGAGGATTTAATTTCTCTGGGTTATATTTTCGCTTTCCAAAATGAATGGAGAAGAGGGCAGCTCACCTGGGGGATATGGGGAACTTGTGGTGTTCTGCTCTATCTTCCAACCTCTTTCTGTCCTGTGGTGGGACAACCATGTGTGATCTGCCCCAGTGAACTCTTGTCCTGCTGTAGAGTCATTTCCCAGGCAAGGAACTTTGCAGGAAGCAGAACAAAGATCTCACTGGCAGAAAGCTGGTAAAATAACAGAAGTTGTGAAAGGGATCAGTGATGTCTGCTCCTGTCAGGGAACTGGGAAAGCATCCTGGTGAACTGGAGGCATTGCCAGGACACTTCCCTGCAGCAGAGGTGTGCTGAAGGGGAATGTGCAGGAGCAAACAGGCAGCAAACCTGGGTTTGTCCTGCAGCTCCATGCCTGCGGTGGCTGTCCCTGGAGAGGAGCAACCCAAACCCCTCGTGTGACCTTGTTCTGCTCCATCAGTGCTCTGTGCCTTTTACCCAGTCGTTGTCAATGTCCTTGTCCCCCTCCCCAGGGTTGGTGCTATCACATTCGTTGAACTCCCAACTACAAAACACTCTAAGGTTCGCACCCACTTCTTTGCCCGGCTGCCCTCTGCTCTGCTGCTCATCACCCAGCTCTGTAGGAGCCTCTTGTCAACCAGACCATCCAGCCCCGGAGGGGAAGTGCTGCTGGCAGCTCCTCCTGCCCTGCTCCCATCCTGGGGGAGCGCATTAAACCTGCTGCCCCTCCAGAAGGTTGCAATCAGGGGCTGGTTCTGGGTCACAGGCTGGGTCATGCTGCAGCAGGGGCTGGGGGCAGGCAAAGCAAACACGCTGGGGAGCTGCAGCCGAGAGCGATCCCTGACCTCCCCAGCCCCGAGCATCTGCAGATGTGGGGGTTTCCTGCAGCCCATGGACGTGTCAGTGGCTGCCTGTGGGTGGTGAGCGGAGCACAAAGCCCCTGGAGATGCAGAACAAAATGATGCCACCTTCGAAGCAGATCCATGTAAATCTTTTTGGTGTCTGGTGGCTGGAGTGCTCTCCCTTCTGCTGCTGTAGTACTATGTCCGTGCTACACCCACCAGGCAGCTCCAGCCGCGGCATTCACCAGTCAATCAGTATTAGGCAGGTCACAGATTCCCCTCGGCTGAGCTGTCACTGGTTTAGGGTGGGTGGGAGCAGGATAGGACGTGGGGAGGGACGCGCGGGTGTTTGTGCCATGCTCCACTCCTTCACTGCAGCTTTTCCCTCTGTTCCCTTCAGGGCAGGGTCACGCAGGGGAGGTTCCATGGGCACACACAGCCCTGTGGGACTGTTAATGAGAACCAGACCCTTCAACAACCCGAGGTACAGGATGGCCCTTGGCTGGAGTTTGGGCTGAAATCACCAGTTTCGTGACCCTCTCTGGGGTCGACCATCTGGTGATGTGGGGTGTTGGCGTCCTCCAGGGATGTGGTCAGAGACATCCCCATCACCTCTCGCTGACTCATGCTTGCTCACTTCTGCGGCAGCTTTAAGTCTTGCTGCTTCGGGCTCTGCTCTGAGGGAGGGCGAATTCCCAGGGTGAAACCAAAGGGTGGAGCTCAGAAGTTAACAGTTAAACCCATGGCACCTTGGCAATGTCCCAAATACCCTCCCTGAGACCACAGCTGCTGTAAGTCAACCTGCTGCAGCGGGTTCCTGAGTCAGGGTGATGCCTGTGGTCTGGGGAGTCGCTGGCATCATGAGAATAGCTTTGGGATGCTCAGGGGGAGCGAGGTTCTATATACAGCCTGTTGGGAAGCCTCCTGTGGTGTGTGTTATAGAATGGTTTGGGTTGGAAGGGACCTTAATGCTCATCCAATTCCACCCTCCTGCCCTGGGACTAGAGCAGGTTGCTCCAAGCCCCATGCAGCCTGGGTTGGTATATACATGCTGCTTGCACCCCTGTCCTTCGCTGAGCAGGAATTAAGTGTGAGGGATGGCAAAGAATAGCTGAAATAAAACCCAGGAGTGGTTCAAAGCAGATGCTGTCCTTCCCCACAGCAGTTTCCCACAGGCTTTTCTCTCAAATTTCTTTATCAAAAGCTTGTTACTGTTACAGAAAACGCTGGCAAAGCAGGTCAAGGCATACGAAGAGACATTGAAATCTTGTTTGCAGGGAGCAGATGTGCCGTGTTCTTGCAGTGAGCATTTGGGGCGTGATAAAATGCTTCCAAATGTTCTCCCTTGGAGTGAAATCCTCCCACTGGAGGCTCTTAAACTCTTTGCAGCAGAGACTGCTGCACATGGTGTGCAAATCCCACTGCAAGTGAATGGGACTTTGCCCCTTAGGAAGTTAAATCCCTTCTGAAAATGGGACGTGGGTATTTCTTAGAGCCTGCTTATAATTTTACCTTTATTCTCCCTTTATGAGCTGATCTTTTGCTCTACCATATACTGAATGTGGCTGTTCTTGATGGGGTGGGTAGATGGGGATGTTTTCCTCTTGCTCTGCTAAATGTCTTTCAAGTTAGAGTATTTCTGGCCCTTGTGCCTACTGCATGTACCCAGCAGCTCACACTACTGCCCAAGGAACAGGGGAGGTGGCAGCTGAGAAGGGGAATGTTCCGGAAGAGGATGGGTTTGACTGAGCAGGACTCAGCATCGAGCCTGTCTTTGAGTTGTTCTCAGCCAGCTCACCCATCCCAACCATCATTACACTGTGTGAACCCTTCCCAAGGGACACCACCAGTACCCAGTTAGAGCAAGCCAGACCCATGGAGCCAAAAGAAACCCCCTGAAGACATTGACTTGGGAAGAGAAAAAGCTTTTTGAGCCTTTTTGGCTGAGTGTGAGCTGTTGGAGCAGTGAGGACAGAGCCACGCTGCTGCAATGGAAACACTTTGAGCCCTGTTATCCCCTGAGATTGGTGGGAAATGATTCCGTGGCTGCGTGGGGTGGGGGTTTTAATTGATTTCAATCAGCTAAAAGTATTACAGAGCAGTGTGCAGCCTGTGGTGGGATGGGTGCAGGGACCAGTGGGTGGCGGGGGCTCCTTCCTCCTCTGTCGGTGGTGCTGTGATGGGAGCCCAGCACCCATCGAGTAATTAACATCTCAAACCCGTGCACAGACCAGTTTGCCTTGGCTAAAACCAGTGTGAGAAACTTCCTCGCCGCATTTCTGCGTCGTCCGGGCTGAAGTGTTGTCATCCGAGGCTGCTTTGCATGACAATGCCCCGAGCTCTAATTATGCACAAGGATGCTAATGGGCACAGAGCGGGCTGGATCGCCATGGGAAAGCTATCTGTTTGCGAGGGGTGGGGGAGGAAAGAGAAAGAAAATCCACCCAAACAAAATAAACCATGACAGTTTGGGAAGGGAGGAGGAGTGGGCGAGAGGGAAGGGGATGGGAGGCAGCGGACGGGTTGGGGAAGGCAAGTATGAAGCTAATAAGGCTTTTTATTGGGGTCTTTATGCAGTGGTATGAAACACGCCTGTGCTGCCTGTGGGACTAAAGTGCCCAAACTCACTTTTGCAGTGCTGGTGTCTGAGATGATCTTGTGCAATATCTCTGATTTCCAAGGGTCAAAAGAGAGTTGTTTGTGCAGCGTTGCTGGATTTCAGTTGGGCAAGCGAGGGGAAACTGAGGCACAGAAGAGCTGAGATTTGCCTGGATGCCAGAGGAGCATGTGGGAAGGCTTGAGGGATCCAATCTTGCTTGTCTTGTATGCCCGATGCCTTCACTTGTCCTCCTTGTTCTATTACAAGAAGCAACCACTGTTTTACTGCTGAAGAAAGGCAGCTGGAAATAAAGGGGTTTGTCCAGAGCTGCACTTGGGAGGCTGATCTTCCCAAGGGCAGTTGGGTTCTTTTCCAGGATGCCCTGTTGGCTTTTCCTTCCTGTTTGTTAAGAACATATTGTAAAGAGTAGGACATGGGAGGAGGATGGCTTCCTCTGCTGTGTCCTCTTGAGTCTTCTAGGCATCATTTTCCCTTTTTATTCCTACTGTGAGAAGGGTGAGATGGCTCTGGACCGGGGAATGTTTAGAACTGGGCATAGATTGAGCTGTCTGAGCTTGGGATTCCAGGACCATAAAGCATCAGAGATAGTGACTATCCATCCAAGGGGGAATAGTAGGACTTAGGAACCCCCATATTACACCAGGGTCTGTCACAGGGTCGTGGTAGGACAGACTATGTCTTGGGCCCTTAAGTTTGGCAACCTCAGCAAAGCAGACAAAACTGCTGGTGCTCTCTGCAGAGCTGCAGAAGGTCCCCAGTGACCACGAACCTGGCACCTGCTCTGGGTGGTGAGGAAATACGCGACAGGCACAGGGACGGAGGCTGCTGAGTGTGTAGAGTTGTTATTAGCCCTCATTGAAATGCTCTCTTGGTGAAAATGAAGAGCATTAAAGAGCCAGGTGCAGGAGTCTAAGGAGCTTAAACCTTTCACTCTCTGCTGGTGTTGATGTACTTGTCTGGCTGCAGTGATATTGGCATTACCCGCTCTGTCGCCGTTTCAAATGGGGGATGGATTTTTAATGTCCAGGTGCAGGGATTACTTGTGCCCTGTTTCTTTCTACCTTCCTTGTGCACCATGTGAGGACAGTCCCCACCAGCAGCTGCCAACAGAGAAAACACAGATGAAAACACCTCGGCTGCTTTCTCCTTGATCAGACCCTGGGGTAAGCACCCTATTGCTGAGGGTGGCATGAACCACACTTGCTGTGCCAGGGCAGGAACCTTGGGTGGGTTTGTGTGCGAAGGGCTCATCAAGCTGATCCCTGAGGCAAGCTGGGGACCAGAACAAGTGCTGGATCTGGAGACTTTGCCCTGCTTTGATACGCAGGTATCCCACCCTCTTTCATAGAATCATAGAGCCAGGGAATGATTTGTGTTGAAGGGACCTTAAAGCTCCTCCAGCTCCAACCCCTGCCACGGGCAGGGACACCTTCCACTAGAGCAGGTTGCTCCAAGCCCCTGTGTCCAACCTGGCCTTGAACACTGCCAGGGATGGGGCAGCCACAGCTTCTCTGGGCACCCTGTGCCATCGCCTCAGCACCCTCACAGGGAAGAGCTTCTGCCTCAGAGCTCATCTCAGTCTCCCCTCTGGCAGGTTCAAGCCATTCCCCTTGTCCTGTCCCTACAGGCCCTTGTCCAAAGCCCCTCTCCAGGTTTCCTGTAGCCTCTTTAGGCACTGGAGCTGCTCTGAGGTTTCCCCTGAACCCTTCTCCATGCTTTCAGGCATACAGGGTTTGTCTTCCCTGTCCTTCAGTGCTAAGCATAGTCTCCAAATGCTGATGACACTGATGCTGCTTGTTTCCATGGGACATCCATTCCCCTTCCATCAGGGGAAGGGCTGGAGCGATGGCAGGTAGCTCTCATGGGGATGACATGCTGCTTCCCACCCTCACCCGGTTAAGGCCGGTAGGATCTGCTGGGCTGGGAGAGAGTCCGGGTCCTCAAGTCCATCGTAGGGATGCTGGGCTGAGAGGAGCCACCTGCTTCCTTGAAATCACCCTCTTCTATCTCAGTAGTGCTGCATAATCCTTCCCCCCCAGCCCCCCCAACTGAGTGTATGCCAGCTCTGTGCTAATGAGCTTGATTGCTCCCCCTTGTTTCACATTGCATCACCGAGAGGAAAATCTGAGCCTGGTTTGTCCAAGTGGATGGGGTTTGGGGGAGGGAGAGGGGAGGACGTAAACATCCAGGGTGGAAAAATAATCATCTGCCAATGAAAAACTCTGGGCTTTACCCTGAGAAAAGGGGGATAGACAGACTGACAGACCTGATGACAGACCGGGCTCGAAAGCACCCTGGCCCCACAGTGTGGAGAGATGCCTTATTGTTTGATCTGGCTGTGAGACAGATTAGCAGCCCCAGGTGGAAAGTCATAATCTGCATTTAAATGGGCCGGTTATAAAAGGTAGGGAGCCCAGGAGCCCGCAGCATTATGCTGTGTCTTTAGGACTCCGTAATCTCTCTTTATTTTCTCCGCAGCCTGACCTGGGGGCACAGTTTCTAATTACCAGGTCACCCTGCTAATATTGTCATTTCCAGCCAGTGGGTGTGAAACCATGGCAACGCCACATTTGCTTCCAAGTTTCTAGAGGAATAAAATTTGCCTTTTAATCACAGAAAATGACTGGGTGTCACCCCACCCCCCCAATTTACTCCTCACTAATGCAATTCACTATCAGGGTTTTGCTAAAGATATTTCAGATGGGACCTTGCTGAAGCTTCGTCTTGTGGCTGTGGCTAAAGACAAGGGACCAAAGTCTTTGGTATGTGAAGCTGTAGGCTCCACACAGGCTGGTTTGGATGCCAGAGCTCCCCTGAGTTCATAGGCTGTTCACCACAGAAATGCTGTACTCTCTCTATAGCATGCTTTTTGTGTTTGAAAGTTGTAAGTGAGCTGGCAAAAGAGGGAGAAGATGGGATCAGACACAACTGAGTTGTGTCTTAATGGCTGTACCCATGTTGCGCCATAGGGATGTCCACGTGTACCTGTTTAGCTTGTCTCGGTCAGGAGGTGACCACTGGGATGGTGGCTTCAACTCGTGGATTTCACCTCCCAGTTTGGACAGCTTGGAAAAGCTCATGGAGAGACTCGGGAGGCAACAGGGCTGGTGTGGTAGGCATGTCCTGTGCTCCGTGGCATGATGGCATTGGGTTGTGATCCTCTGTGCATCTCTGGTAGCTTGAGGCTTCAAAATCCCTATCTTGCTCTCCCTCACCTGCATTGCAGCTGCTGGGTCAAAGGCGTATTGGGCCAGGTTTTTTGTCCCCTTGGA
This sequence comes from Nestor notabilis, assembly GCF_000696875.1. Taxonomy (NCBI): domain Eukaryota; kingdom Metazoa; phylum Chordata; class Aves; order Psittaciformes; family Psittacidae; genus Nestor; species Nestor notabilis. The sequence continues at coordinate 7,788 of NW_009909802.1, read as the reverse complement.
GCAAATGATAGAAACCTTGATAAGGATGAACCCAGAGAGCTTCAAAACTTGGGGAGACTCCCAAGGGTTGGGCTGCAGCCTTGTGGGATGCCTGTGGAAATCTGCCCCAATGTCAGGTCAGGTCTGGGCTGAAACTCTGCCCCTTGGGCCTTCCCCTGCATGATGCTGGATTTACTGGGTTTCAGAAGCAGTTTCTAACTCTCAAAGTGAGTCAGACATGAACTGGAATCTCACTGTAAGGTGATTTTCCAGCTGACAGGAGTAGGTTAATTGTAAACTGTCTACTGAAGCTTTAAAACTCCTGTCCAGCCTTATTATTAGCAGTTTAAAATTTATGGAGCGAGACTTTGCTTGGTGATACTTGGTTTCTGCCCAGCCGATATGTGTAACTAATCCCCGCTTTGGGGGAAGGAAAACCAAATGTAAAGGGTTGTTTTAATTCAGTTTATTTTTTTTCCCCCATTTCCCTTTCACTCTGCCACATCCTGGGATGTGCAGGGGACCTTCTGGGCTACTTTTGCTGAGCTGGAGGATCATATCCAAGTTGCCACCTTGAGCACCATAGGTTGAATCATAGAATGGTTTGGGTTGGAAGGGACCTTAAAGCTCCTGAAGTTCCAACCCCCTGCCACAGGCAGGGACACCTTCCACTAGAGCAGGTTGCTCCAAGCCCCTGTGTCCAACCTGGCCTTGAACGCTGCCAGGGATGGGGCATCCTTTCTAATAGTGAGAAACAACACTTTGTATTGAAGGAAACTCAAGGCTGGGGACTAGAAGTCCCCTGAAAGCTGGGAAATCGGACTCTGTGGGGTGCAGGTGGGATTTTTAAGGAGGATGATGGAGGTGATGCCAGATCCAGGGGTTGGAGCTGACCTACCACGTGGCAGGGGATGGGGCCAGGTTGCCATCATGCTGGTACCTCTGCAGCTCGCACTCCGCATGGGTGTTTTCTGCACGTGGCTGTCTCAGGACAACCACACGTCCCTCAGCCTGTGGGTTTCCTCAAGTCGGAGCTACAACCTTGTTAAAGATTTACTTATTTCCAGGCTGAATGGCTGCGTCTGTCTGGCTCGGGCAGCCCTTGGACCCGGTTACACCTCTCTCTGTCGGGTCTAAGCTGCGTTATTGCGTCTCCGCTCCCGGAGCGCTGCGGTCGCAGTGCTCGTAAGCTGCACAGACCCAGCTCTCAGACTTTCTCCCTGTAAAACGTTGTAGTCACTGCAACAGAGAGCGGCTCCCAGGCAGGTAATTAATTAGAAATGAGGATTTGGAGGCTGGTTTCCCTTCCCTGCCTATTGCTGCTGCTATTTCTTATTTCAAACGACTTTTATTGTGCCTCTTATAAACATGACTCTGTTTTAATGAAGAAATAACTCCCCACCCCAGCTCGACAAACAACACGTCTCAGCGCTCAAACTACTCACCCCTGATGGTCTCAGCCTTTACATGCACGAGTGTGCACGCAGCACACACACACGTGTGGAATTACCCTGGAATTTCCCAGCCGCAGGGTTGGCTGATCCAGCTCCCATCCAGCTCCCCGCGCGTGGGCCAAGCTCCTGTTGACTTCAATAGAGTCTTGCCTGGTTTATGAGCCTTTAGAGCACAGCCCTGAGCAGGGGCTGCTTGTATAACAGCTATTGCATGATTAGTAGTTGTATTACAATAGCACTTCAGGACCCCGATTGCGGCTCAGCGCCCCATTAGAGTAGGCCTTGTGCAAACACATAGTAAAGAGGTGGGCTCTGACCCAAGGAGCTAACAATTGAGGTCTTTATAGCCCCCGAGGCACCTTAGGATCAATTATTTATATTACAGTAGCACTTACGGCATGTCTGTGCCCATGCTGATGGTGTCTGTGGTGTGTTCCTGGGGAGTTTGGGATCTGCAGGATGGGTGGACACTGGGCTTTGCTGCTTGACCACTCAGTAATGACGCATGGCTGCTCCAAAGAGGTTAATTCTGCAACGAGGTGGCTTTGCCCTCCTCTCAAGGAGGAAGGTTGCTGTGGGAGAAGGAGAGGGCTGCAGAAGCCTTGTCCTTCCCTCCCTCACAAGGTGTTAGTATGGTCCTGGCGTGATGGGTGCTGCCCAAGCGCTCGCTCTAGCCCTCTGCCTTCGCACTGTTGGAGCTGGTGCTGCAAACCCACGGGATGTGGGTGCAGGAGAAGTCCTTGG
>NW_009909802.1:0-5577 GCF_000696875.1 Nestor notabilis | reverse complement strand
AGGAGCTCTGTGGTCTTCAGCATTGCATGGAGCATCCTTGGCACCTGCTTCCCAAGCTCCGATCCCACCTGCACCCATATCCCCATGGCCACTGCTGTTCTGAGTGTGAGATAGTCTGAAAGGTAGGAAGGAGCCTTGTGCTGGAGCTGTTTAAGGAATGTTTTATTTTCCAGTGTCCTCTCTCATTTTTTGGACCTGTTTGGGCACTGTAACTCTAGGTTCTCCTCTTTTCCTCCCTTTTCCAGACAGGTTTATCTTTACAGCATCAAATCCAAGCATCTTAGTCAAATTTTGCTGGTGTCAGCAGAGGAAGGGGGGCTTGCGTTTGTTCTTCCCTTCCTAAGACACCTCTCCCGGTGTGCAGCAACTCCCTGCTGCGGGGTGGCAATTCCTGTCTGCTGAGCATGACCCAGGAGGGAGCCCAGTGCTGAGATTCACGGGGAACCCAACTTGCTCTCTTTTCACTTTGACATACAAATCCCCATCTCATTTAACCACCTGACTCCTGGAACTGGGCCCTGAGAAAGGAAAAGAGAAACTCTTACAAATCTCAGTCATCTCACAGTGAGCCCGGCTCTGCTGCGACGTGTCCCTGTTACACATCCCCAGCACTGCAGCTGGGCAGGAGCTGCAGCCGATCCCAGGATCCCGCCGCACAGCTGGCTGCGATCTTGCTGCCTTCCCTTGGAGAAAGGCTTTAATACGATGTCAACATGAACAGCTGGCTGAGGAAATGCAAATTGAAGCTCCATTGCTGAGCAGCTGACACCGCTGCAGGCGGCCGGCACGTAGAGCTGTGTGTGGCTGGAGCCGGCCGGGCACTGAGCCCGGCACAACGGGGCACTGCAGGGACCTGGGTAGAGATGAGGGATGGGCCGTGGGGTTCCCCGGGGCTGCTTTGGAATTTTCTCCCTATTCATTTAAAGAAGAAAATGCTATTTTTGTTCTGCAAAAGGTTATCGCTAAGCCAAAATACGCCACTGTAAAGAGGAAGCAGCCAGGCACGCGCTGCCCACCACCATCCCCACTCCGTGTCCTTCTGCAGGAGCTAGGGGGGCTCTAGCAGTGCCCCCAACCCACCACGCAGCATTGCAGCACCCCGGTGCACATCTGTCCCTGCGCCTGCTCTTATCTGCTGCTGCTGCTCAAACCTGCCCTGCAGCATTGTAAGAGTTCCCTTCCATTAATTTCTCTGCTTCCCCACCCCTCCTGCTCTGCTTTCTAGCACAAAGTGCCCTGAAGCTCTGCAGCTCTTCCAGCAAGTTTCTCCCTCCTGGTGTCCCTTTCATGCCCCCCCCATTGCAGAGCACAGCCCCAGCTGTGGGTGGGCAGGAAGCTCGGAGCTGCCCAGGGACCCGTGTCTAGCTTTGGCTTTCCCAAGCGGAGGCCAAGCGCATTAAAGCCCACACCATAAGTAAACAGTGTAGAAATTATAGGTCCAGGGTTGGGTCATGAGCTTTGCTCTTTTGGTTTCTTGTGAGGAAGATATCCCTGGGATGCTTCCGGCTGGAAGGTGGGGCTGATTTGTGGAGGGGGAGCAGAGGGGAGATGTGTTGGGACACCAATACCGCCGCAGACCCCGGTGCTGTGCTGGGGCCCATTGCAGCGCCGCTGGCTCAGCTCTGCCCTGTGCTCCCACCTTTCAGTTTCACTGTACTGGTGGAAACTGGGGCAATGCAGAGGGTCTCTCATGTCCCAGGCCCCCAAGAGATAGACAGGCAAAGGCTGTCCCATTTTTGGGGTGTTTTCCAGCTTGTTGCTAACAGCCCAACCCACCCACTTGAGCGTCAGAAAGGCATCAACTGGTTTATTGCACTGTTGAGTCCCACTGGGGCTCCCGGGCTCTTCCTCCCCATAACCCGGTAGCTCTGTTTGCTCCTTTATTCCAAAGGAACAGTGAAGCCAAAACTCAGAGTGGGCAAAGTCTGATCAGGGCAGGGGGAACCCGCCGTGTGCTGCAGGAAAATGGCTGGGACCAAAGTGTTCCCACCAGCCGCGGTGGCTGATTGCACAGGTAAATAGTGACACTGACCCCAACTAATGCACAAAGTAAATGAATCCCTTTCAGTTAATTGGCTTAAGTGTTACTTGTAGCGAGAGTAAATATTTTACAACGGTGTGGAGGCTTTGCAGTGCAGCCCCGAGCTCCGCGCTGCGTGTTGGGGCTGCGGCGGGTGTGCATCCCTGCCCCGAGGAGGAAGGCTCTTGCTGCTGGGGTCAGAGGTGGGATTTTGGCCAAGGAAAGAGCCTGGAGAGAATAAACTGTTGGCAAAGTAATGGTTGATCAGGTCGGTGTCATGGAGTTTGTTGTCTGCTGGGGCTTCCTGAAGTGTCCCCAAACCCCCTCGCGTGCTGTGTGCCAGCTGTGTCTTCCACATGGAGTTTGGGTCAGGTTATGATGTTTTCCCAGAAGTTTTCCTATGTGAATAACTTGGAGGGAAGAGGACCTGCATAGACTCATGTTACTGACCTCTGCAATGATACACACTTCTCATTGTGGGAGATGGACTGAGCACAGCTGTGTGCCAGGGCAGGGTAGGACAAATGATGTGGCAGGTTATGGTGGGATGAAATGGCATTGCCATGGGCTGGATTGCCTGGAACAAAGTGAGCTGCTGCTGCTGAGGTGCAGCAGGTTTGGAGCAGTGAGTTATCTGAGATGGGTTTGAGAGGAAAAGCCCCTCATCACTGCGTGTCTGGGGCTGTGGGAGAGCAGAGACACATGGTGACATTTATCTTGGAGAATGGTACATGTCCTGCTTGGCTGTTGAGGGGATTTCAGCTCTTTTGGGAGAACTTAAGCAGTGCCCCAGAAGACTAGACCCCCTTGGCAGTCCCTTACCCCCAACTGGTGCTGAGCATCTGCCCTTGGGTTGTTCTGTCTGGGAAGGAGAAGGCTCCATGGAGAACTTAAAGCAGCTCCCAGTGCCTAAAGGGGCTCCAGGAAACCTGGAGAGGGGCTTTGGACAAGGGATGTAGGGACAGGACAAGGGGAATGGCTTGAACCTGCCAGAGGGGAGACTGAGATGAGCTCTGAGGCAGAAGCTCTTCCCTGTGAGGGTGCTGAGGCGCTGGCACAGGGTGCCCAGAGAAGCTGTGGCTGCCCCATCCCTGGCAGTGTTCAAGGCCAGGTTGGACACAGGGGCTTGGAGCAACCTGCTCTAGTGGAAGGTGTCCCTGCCCGGGGCAGGGGTTGGAGCTGGAGGAGCTGGAGCTCATTGATGCTGGGCTCAGAACCCACTTTGATAAAAGAGGGGGAACACCCCAAGTGAAGCCAAAACCATCGTGTGGCTTCAGCAGGGCCCTGTTTGCTCAAAGGCTGTTAATAACTCAGACGGCGGTGGGGTGTTTAACTTTTAATACAATGTATATTTATTGCAAACAATAATATACAAAAAAAAAAAAAGGTAAGTTTCACAAAGAGAAGGATCTTGCAAACAAAACGAACAAAACCAAAACTTACCTAAAGACAAAATATGATTTAAATGACAGGTCTTTTAAGTTACAGAAATACTTTAAAAAGATCTGCTTTTATACAGAAATAGAGAGATGCCATATTATAAGAGTGCTTTAAGATTTTTCTTTTTTCTTCTTCTACTGAATCCCTAGAAAAAAACCTGTTAACAAATATATCATTTTTTTCTTTTTTAAATAAAAAAAGTTTGCTGTCTTTTTTAAAAAGCAATCCTTAACTGTTCAGCCACAGCTTCCCCAGCGTCCCCACCTCACACCAGTTTTAAGGGCGGTGGAAGCCTCGGGTCTCATCCTTGCCCGAGCTTGTGTGTCCCAGAGAGCTGAGGCAGAAAACAAGGCAAATGATTCAGTGATCCGCTACATTGGCAACCTTTAGTTTGTACAAGTTCTTTTTCTTTTCATTTTCCAGTTTATCCTTATAAGAAAAAAAACCAGGAAGAGCACGAGTTTGTACAAACCCAGGACACAGATTCCAAAAACAAACCAAAAATTGAATAATAATAATAATAATAAAAAAGAATTAAAGAGATAAATAAAGGACTGGTTACAGTTTAGACCATAATTTAACAGGCACGGTTACCTTCCAAATAATGCTCCGACAAATGCAATTGCTTTTGAAAGGGCTTAAAATAGGAGATTAAAAAAAAAAAAAAAAAGAAAAGAAAAAGGTGATTAAAAACTGCTCTTCTCACAAAATAAATAACTTAAAGTATCTGTGATGTCCCACAAGCAGAGGGGGTCTGGGGTGGTCGGGGCTGAGCAGAGGGGTCGAGCTCAGCCCCTGCCCCAGCATGGGGACAGGCGAGTGGCACAGGGCTGCGGTTAAGGCTTCCCCACAGCACCTCTTGCCGTGGGGTTTTCAAACAGAATCTTTTATGTTTTTTCTTTCTTAAGGCTCAAGGTTATTAAAAAATAAACGTTAAAAACCAATCTCCTCCCGGTTGGTTTTTACTATGAGTTAGAAAAATAAAGCCTCTCCCCTGCTCCTCCCTGCACAGGCTCAGCTCCTGCCTCCCAACGCCGGCTGCTTCCCAGAGCTTCGGTCCCAGGTCGAAGCGCGGCGGTTTGCTTTTTGCCTTCTCTTTTTAGAGAGAGAAAGAAAGAGACACTTATCTATACAAAAATACCTCTGACTGCAAGAAAACCTAGGGCTGCCCCGCTAAGTGTCGGTTTTTAGCTGTTGGAAAAATAAGAGCATTTTAAAAAAATCTCTAAAAAATAGGTATAAATCCCCTCAAATTGGTAACGAATCATACACAGTACATACTAAAAAATATTTAAAATAGAGAATGTTCCTCACAGAGGACTCTGAGTTTTCTCTTTATTCCCCCCCATTTTTTTCTTTCTTTTTTTTTGTTTTTTTTGTTTTTTTTGTTAATAACTGCTAAAAAACCTCATTACAAAAGTCCAGAGAACATGGCAGCTGAGCTGGTTGGAAACCTCCTCTCTCCTGGAAGCAGAGTTTAAGTCCAGTCCTTGGAAAGTCTGCACCGAGTTTTGCTGGTTCTCGGAGCGGGCTGGCCACTTCCCGGGGGGATGCTGTAGTGCAGAAGCGCTTCCTCCTCCCCGCCAGCTTTTAACCTCAGTGTCTCTTTAATTATTACTTTGATTTCAAAGAAGGCAAAAGTCTGTGGAAGTTCTTCTTGCTGCTTTCGTGCTGTTTTGTGTTTTGTCTCTTCTGAAATTTCTTCTTTTTTTCTGGTTTTTCTAATGGCTTTAGGGTCTGGTGAGCTGCGTGTAGACGGGTTGTTCCCAGTGCTGCGGGCTGTGGGTCTGGGGGATGGAGGGGACCCCCGAAGTGTCTGCAATGGGGGTGTACATAGGGCGCTGCGTGGGGTTCATGTAGGTGAAGGTGGAGTAGAGGCTGCTGCTCTGGCCGGCGGCGTGGCTGTAGTAGGAGCTGGAGTTCTGGTGGTCGGTGTAGTCGTACTGTGAGCGAGTGATGGTGGGGTAGGACGAGCTGTAGTGCTGGAGGTTGAAGGAGCTGTAGTTGAGCTGCTGCGGGGAGTGCTGCTGCTGCTCGCTGTAGTGGCTGGGGCTGAGCTGCTCCGTCTTGATGTGTGTCCTCTGCTGCGCCGGGCCCTGCTCGCTGCTCAGCGCGGG
>NW_009909801.1:2491-11199 GCF_000696875.1 Nestor notabilis | reverse complement strand
GGTGTATGTACAGGTATGTGCATGTACAGGTCTGTGCATGTACAGGTCTGTGCATGTACAGGTATGTGCATGTACAGGTGTATGTACAGGTATGTGCATGTACAGGTGCATGTACAGGTATGTGCATGTACAGGTATGTGTACGGGTGTATGTACAGGTATGTGCATGTACAGGTGTGTGTACAGGTATGTGCACAGGTATGTGCCTGTACGGGTGTATGTACAGGTGTGTGTACAGGTATGTGCATGTACGGGTGTATGTACAGTCATGTGCATGCACAGGTATGTGTAGAGGTGCATGTACAGGTGTATGTACAAGTATGTGTACAGGTATGTGCATGTACAGGTGTATGTACAGTCATGTGTAGAGGTGCATGTACAAGTGTATGTACAGGTATGTACTGTAGTGGTGCAAGTATAGGTGTGTGGTACAGGTGTGTGCATGTACAGGTGCATGTACAGATGTATGCACAGGTATGTGCATGTACAGGTGTTGCATGTGCACATGTGGCATGTGTAGGTGTGCACAGGCATGTGCACAGGTGTGTGCAGATGGATGCACAGGCATGTACATGTACGTGTACGTGTGTGCACAGAGGTGTGGGAATGAGCATGGATCACAGGGATGGGTGTGTGTGGACATGGGACACTGGTGCTTCTCCAGCAGCAATCCCAAAGGAAAAATGCCATTTCCCAAACCCCGACATTGGTTTAATGGGAACTGGGCTCTGTGTCATCAAAGGAGCAGCTACTTCCAGCTGGGGCTCCAATGAAACCCCCCTCACCCCTTCCCCACGCGGGTTTGAAGCAAAGCAAAGCAAACATCATTCCCTCATCCCATCCCATCCCATCCCATCCCATGCCCTGATCCCAGAAGCATCCACCTGCCCCCAGGGATGCAGCGATGCTCTGGTCCTCCCCCTCGCCTCCTCTGCAGCCCATCAGCATCAGCACGAGTCTCCACCAGCCCTTTGGACCGCAGCGTTTTGGGTGCTAGGAGCAGGCACCTTTGGGACCCTCATAGGAGAGGTGGGACCACGGGGGTGCAGGGAGAAGCTGCAGGAAATGCATTTTTGCCTGCGGGCTGGAGCAAAGGGAGCTTGGGGAATGTGGGAGCAGAGCTGAGCACCCTGAGGCAGGGCAAGCATAGGGAAGGATGCTGCACCGAGCATTGCAAACGCCTGTCGAGGATGAAGGACCCTGTTTGCTTCCAGTCCTATGGGCAGGATGAGCATCCCCAGCCCCTTGGTAGCAAGGAAAGCTGTGGCATATGTGGGACAAAGCACGTGGAGGCTCTAGGAATGGGACCTCTGCCTCAGAGCACACCACCAGCAGCCCCACAGCTCTTGGCAGCGATGATCTTCCTCTTGCAGGTGAACATCTTCCAGAGCTCCCCACGGAAGCGGTCGTGGAGCCAAGCATAGAGGAAGGGGTTGCAGCAGGAGGAGCTCATGGCAAACCAGTGGCAGAGCAGCTGGATGAGGAGGAAGTAGTGCTTGTTGATGAGGTTGATGTCGATGTCGCGGATGATGTTGAAGATGTGGATGGGGAGCCAGCAGAGCCCAAAGGCCACCACCACCAGCACGATGAGGCGGAAGATCTTCCTCTTCCTCAGGCGGTCGAACTGGGCCTGGCTCTGCGTGGGGTGGCCGGGTACCACCCGGTTCCTCAGCTTCACCGAGATGCAGGTGTAGGAGAGGGACACGGCCGAGAGGGGCAGGATGTAGGTGACGATGAGGGTGCCGTAGGCATAGGCCAGGCGCTGCGTCTCCTCCTCCATCCAGAACTCCTCGCAGATGGCAAAGCCCTCCTGCCGGAACTCCACGTGGTACGTGTGGGCAATGGCAGGGGCCACCAGCCCGCAGGACAGGAGCCAGATGCCCCCCACCACCAAGATGCAGCCGGTGACAGAGATGCGCTTCTTCAGGGGGTGCACGGTGGCATAGTACCTATGGGGAGAGAAACGGGGAGCCCGAGCCCCACAGCATCCCGGGAGCAGATGGGGACGGGGGGAGAGCAGCATCCCATTGCTCTGCCGTGGTGCCTATGGAAGCACCAGGACACTTGTGCTGGTTTGGGAAGCGGGTCCAGGCATGCAGCATCCCTCCTGCAGGCTGGAGATGAGCAGAGCCCCAGTGCAGCCACATCGGAGCTGGAGGATTTGGACTAAGATGGTCCATTTGCAACAAGCCCCAGTGATGTTTTATGGACGTGCTGAGGGCAGCGTGGCTCGGCGGCTGCCTCTTTAGCAAGAGAAATAAGCAAATTGCTTTCACCCCCCCCAAAAAAGGGGCTTTGTTGAGGAGCAAAAGCCACACACCAGCACCCTGTTCTGACCCAGCCCCCCACGTCGGACCTGCTTGGTGAGGCACAAGTGCTCTCTTCCACCCAGGGCCCAGAACGCAGTGGGATTTCAGTGCAGACTGACCCAGCAAAGAGTGAAGAACCAGGCACAACCTCCAGCAAAGCCTTGTGTGAGAGCTGGGAGCACAGACCCGGCTGCGGGCGATGGGATTCCGGTAGAGAAACAGCTTCATGCAGGCATCAAACTGCACGTCACTGCCCTGCGCACAGCAGCAGCTGGCTGAGCATCCCCCCTGCGCTTCCTCCACCCGAGGCCAAGCACAGATGCTAAAGAAAAGGCTGCAGAGACACTGCAAAGATCCCCTGGGTTGTTTTCTTCTCCATTTCGGCACTTTAATCCCCAATCTGAGCGAGCAGCAGCTTCCTGGACCCCCAAAACCAACCCCACCAACACTTACCTATCGACCGCGATGGCCATGAGCGTGAAGACGGAGACATAGACAGTCATGGGCTGCATCAGGAAGACGAAGTAGCACAGGAACTTCCCAAAAACCCATCCCTGGGGGTTGAAGGCATAGGCCAGGGTGAAGGGCACGCACGTGGCGCACATCAGCATGTCAGAGAACGCCAGGTTCCCAATGAAGAAGTTGGTGACGTTGTGCATCTTCTTGGTCCTGCAGATGACGTAGAGGAGCAGGTAGTTGCCAAAGATGCCAATGAGGACGACCAGGGCATAGCAAGGGATGATGAGGGGCTTGAAGGACTGGATGAGCTGCACCCCGCTGAACTGGGCACTGGTGTTGGAGCAGTTCTGCAGGGCGAGCTCATAGATGGTGGTGTTGGCCCCGTCCCTCTCCATGGCTGTGGGTGTGCTGGCAAGTGAGAAAACCCCGTCTCGACCAGCGTCAGCACCCCAAAAGCCACCAGCGGTGGCTTTCAGGTATCCGTGGGGCACATCTTGCTCCTCATCATGGCTTTGTGGGGCTGTACCCCCCCTGCCCCAAGCCCGCAGAGGCTCCTTGGGGCAGCAGCTTCGTCCTGCAGGCTCCTACGGATGGGAAAGAAAATCAGGCTCAGGAAAGGGGTGATGCTGGTGAGAAGGGAGAGATAGACCCTGGCTCAACAGCAGTTGTGGCTTAGGGGGGGAAGAGGAGAAGGAGAAAAGCATCAGGGCTCACCATGGGATGGCACTTACCAAGCTGTGGTCTCATCAACGCCCCTTTCAAGGAAGCACTTGTAGCTCTGCCCAATGCAGCCAGTGCGAGAGGCAGCTCCGGCAGCAGGGAAAGGGAAGCGGCAGCTGAGCCGGAAAATAGCTCCTGATGCTTCTGGAAATGCAAAAGGACATTCACGAATAAGGAAATAAAGAGGCTGGGCCACATCTGCACCGCCTCAAAGCACCCGCACCCCGCTCAGCCATCCCCATAACCACGTTTATCCAGGCTCTCCTCAAGCGCCAGCCCGGGGGCTCAGCGAGACGCTGTCACAGACCCCAGCACGGTCCTGCCAGGTATGCACATAATCAGCTGCGAAGGGAAGGGGATGGGGGGCAAGGAGGAAACTTGGGGGCAAAACTTAGATCATTCCTGAAAGACAGGTCCCCGTTTTGCCAGGACGCTTCCCAGGGGCACACCAGCACCATTCCCATCCCTATATACAGCGCTCACTCCGGATCCCATCCCTGCTCCCGCATCCCTCCTGCCACTGAATCCTCAGCACCCGCCACAGACCAGCTTTCATTTCCTGGGCTATTTCCATATATTATCTCCTGCTTTTTCCCAGCACAGGATTTGCTGCCCCTGTTTATTTCTCTGTAACAAATGTTGTTTCACCCATAAACCCTCATGTACCTCATCTAACAAGACCAAAACCCACTGGGGAGCTGCACCCAGTCTGTAACGTGTCTCAGCAGCCCCCCAAAAGCCCCACAGCCCACACTGGCATTAACTGGGGTTCAAGATAACACCCTGCCTGCCTCACCCCATGCATTTACAAAGCTCTCAAGGGTGAGATGTCTTAATTCATTCGGCAGCTTTCCACTTAACAGCATGTTGCATTAGGAATAATGAATTCATCACCCTTTATCCCTGCTCTCCCATCACCAGGGCCTGCAGAACACCGCTGGGCTGGATGCTCCAGCCCCCCCCCGGACACATTCAACACAAGTAGCAGGGTGCAAGGGAGAGCCCTCACCCCCTGGGCTGTCACAGTGATGGGATCTGAGCAGTGACAGGTCCCAGAGGTGATGCTGGTGGGGAAAATAAGCTGGAATCACTTGTTTCAGAGAGATAAGTGACGGTTTTGGCTCTGATCCTCCCTCTACAAGTAGCACGCTCCGTCTTGTGTGCTGGGAGCGAGGTGAGGGCAGGGAAAAGCTGCTCAATATAGAATCGTCAAATGGTTTGTGTTGGAAGGGAGCTTAAAGCTCCTCCAGCTCCAACCCCTGCCATGGGCAGGGACACCTTCCACTAGAGCAGGTTGCTCCAAGCCCCTGTGTCCAACCTGGCCTTGAACACTGCCAGGGATGGGGCAGCCACAGCTTCTCTGGGCACCCTGTGCCAGCGCCTCAGCACCCTCACAGGGAAGAGCTTCTGCCTCAGAGCTCATCTCAGTCTCCCCTCTGGCAGGTTCAAGCCATTGCTTTGCTCTCCCATGTAGTTTCCCTCCCCTCCCTCTCCCAGCCCAGAGCTCAGGGCTGTGCACAGCAGCCGCTTCCCACTCCCCATCCCAGGGCACATCCCAAACCCGCTCCCAGGGAAAGGGGCTCGGCGCACACACTTGCCTTGCAGGAGGCGAAGCCTGTATCTGATTGCTCTGCAATCCTGTCCCCTTGTGTCCCCAGGCACAGTGGCTGACGTGCCGCAGCCCAGCCCTGCTGGAGCTGGTGTCACCCAGGCCCATCTCCAGCCTCTCCCAAGCCATTCCATGACGACAGCATCCATCCCCCTGCAGCACTCAGCTCATCCCTGCAGCCTCCTCTAAGTGGGGAGAATAGAGAGCCCCGTGTGCTCCCCTCCCAGCCCACCGATGTGAAGTCAAGCCCCTCACAAGCCAACCCCGCTGCCATCTAACAGGGAATTATAATGGATTTGGGCAATTTCCTCCATTAGGAGTTTTAATCACATTAGTGCAGCGGCTGCTCGTCCAGGGCAGCTTTTGCCTGCGTTTCCCTGGATGCCACAAAGGCAGCAACACAACTTTGCCCTGTTGATCCCAACAGGCGGTGGCCAGATGGGAACAAAAGGACCATTAGATGGGAGCTTGCAGGATAATCGGTGCCAGGGCTGTGCAGAGCATCGTGTCCTCCCCCTGAAGAGGTGATGGGACACAAGCATCATCTATACACACTGGGGATGGGAGACCCCCTGAGCCTCCTTGTCCTGGCATCAGGCAGCAGCTACAGCTCCCCAGTGGGGCCGCTGGCCCTCCGGACCCATGGGTGAGCAGCATGACCCACAGCACTGCAGGGAGAGCACGTATGGAATAGGTTTTCCCAAGAGGATGCAGAGAGGGGCAGGGCTGGGGCAGGAATTCAGACCAGCTCCAGGGTGCTTGTGCTTTCCCGTTGTTCTTGCAATAAAAGAAGGTAAAAAAGAGTATTTCTGGGAATACGGTGGGAATGGAGGGGGCAAGGAGAGGAGACAAGGGGTGACACTCAAAGCCCAGGCAGGTTGTGACCCTCTGCAAGGATCTGTCCCATTCGGCACAAGGCCCTTGCAGCTCCTGGCACAGGGTGTCCCCACAGTCCCACCATCCACTTCCAGCCCTCTCCAGGCTGCAGCTCTTCTGTGATGCTCCATCATCATCCTCATTGCCTGCATCTTCCTCATGAGCTTCAGAGTTGGCATCATCTTCCACTGGGGACAGGAGATGTAGCAGGAACAGAGGTGAAACTCCCTGGGCCCAAACACAGCCAGCAATCCTACCCCACACCATAGGGAATGGCAAGTTCCCCATAGGCACCCCAAACAGCCCATAGAAACCACCTAGTGTGCCATGGTGAGCCCAGATTGACTCATAGAGACCCCAAATCACCCATACAAACACCCAAGTGCCCCATAGGGACCCCTAAGTACCCCACAGGGACACTCAGGTGCTCCATAGAATCCCTAAATTCCTCGTAGAGACCCCCAATTGCCCCATAGGGACCTGAAATAAGCCATGGCAACACGAGTGCCCCATAGAGAGCTCCAACTGCCCCATAGGGACCCACGAGTGCCCCATGGAGACCTGAAATAACCCATAGAGACCCCACGGCTGCAGAGATGGAGCAGGGAGCCAGCACAGACCACTGTGTTGAGGTAATGAACACAAACAAGCCCTTAACCCACCCCATAGACCAGCAATCCCTCCATCCCGGGGCAAAGCAGCCCTGTCGAGGGTGGGAGCTGCCACTGAAGCCATTGTGGTACCCAGGAGCATCCCCAGGCAGATCTGCAGAGCCAGGTAGAGACCCAGCCATCAGCCAGCCCCGTTGTGGGCCATGGGCTCCTTGGCAAGCCTCAGACCTCACTGTTCACAGTAGGATCAAGTGCTCCAAGAAGTCATCATCCTCCAACACACAGGTCTTGATGTCCAGGCCCAGGTGGCAGCCTGCAGGGACACAGCTTCATCCATGTGCAAGCTTCCTGAGAGGCTTTCCCAGGTTCACGCTCAATGGGAAAGGGGGAATCCCACTGTGCACACCCAGCCCTGCTGCCTGAGGAGCACAGACACCGTCCCTGCGCTCACTCCTGCCACCAGCTCCCACCAAAGCAGCCTGGAACATGCAGCTCCCTACCCCACAGGGCAACAACTTCGTCCTCTGACAGCGACATGGGTAAGGGAGAAGAGTTGCCCATCTTCCACAGCAGATCCAACACCAGGATCAGCAGTAACCAGCCTCAGACAGCAGGAACCAGCCTCAGAGGAACAAACAGCAGAGAAATGGTGTTGGGCTGCTCTGGAGCAGAAACACAAGGAAGAAACGTGACTTTGGAGCACTCTTCAGTCCCAAAAGGCCAGAGGCAGGGCAGCAGCACGCAGGCAGCTTGCACCAGGACAGCGGCTCCTGGGCAGGATAACATTGCTAAGTGAGGAATGAAACCTCCCAGCCTGGTGCATCCCCTGGGGAAAAGAAAAGCCAATTCAATGCATTTACGCACAGAAGGAGCTCCAGGAGGATGAGCAGGCTCCCTGCAACAGCGGAGCACCATAAGCAGAGGTGGCTCAGGATGCTCCATGCTCCCTCCCAGCACTAAACAGAGCAGCTAAAGCCTCAGGGAAACATTTAGCATTGAGAGAGCACTTGGAAGGCTCTAAATGCCACACAAACATCAAGCCTGCATGGGTGGTTCACCAGCAGCACAACCCAGCGCAGGGATGGGGTGCTGGAGGGAGCCCCTACGGACCACAGGGCCCATCCTTGCACATACCCAGCCAAGAAGAGCAGCACCAAGTACACAAACCCAGTTCCTGCTGCTAATATAGATCAGGGCGGGGGTGCTGATGGAGGTGCGGTTTGGGAAGGCAGCTCAGGTGCTTTTGGGCACCAAAGGACCCACCGCCCCATCACTGCACCCACAGCACCTGCAGCAAACAAGTAAACCCACCTGAGCAACCTGGGCTTGGTGCGAGAGGGCATGAGTCCTGCTAGGATGTGCATAGAGACCTGGGGACCCCCATTCTCTAGGATAACCCCCCTTTGCCCCCTGCCCTAGGTATTGCCTGTGGTTTGGGGGGGGTCTCATTAACACGGTGGCTTATGAGCAGCTCCTGGGCTGGTGTTGGGCTTGTGCTCGGGGATAAGAGACCAGCCCCACAAGAACCATCAGAGCCACTGAACTGGTGGCTCCAAAATGGAAACAGTCACCAAAAGCTGTGTTTTTCTCTTTATTCAGTGATTTCATCCTTGCTGGGTATGAAAAGCAAAACACGCCAAGGGGGGACCCCAGTGGGGACACAGTATGGTCCTTGGGGATGCAGCTGGATCCTGTGGGATCCAGTGGGAGCTGGGGCTTCCCTGGTGCTGGGTGGTGGCACTGGGCACGCAGCTTAGGGCGCTGCGGGTGCATGGGGTGTCCCATTGCTCCAGGCATCACCAGCACAGGGCTCTCTGCCTCTCCCTCTGGAATCATGGTGGGATGGTGGTGCCAGTATCCTGGTGTATTCCCAGGCTGGCAGGTGCTGTGCCAGGCTCTGCCTGTCCTATTGGGGTGCAAGGAGATGTGGCAGAGCTGGGACATGGCTGGAGCGCGGCTTTTCCCTGCTACAGCCCCGGGATACACCCCAGAGCCTTGGGAATGGCACATGGAAGCAGCATCCCTGTGCTCGGCATGGATCCGCAGAGTTCCAAAGGTTTATTTCACACAGACGGTGGGGGGAGACAAAACAGGAGGGAAACTTGACAGTCACTGTGACATATTT
>NW_009909801.1:1832-2393 GCF_000696875.1 Nestor notabilis | reverse complement strand
TATTTACAACGAACATCATCCCCAAAGCCACCGGTGTGGGCGCAGCCCATCTGTGCATGGACCGGAGCTCTGCTCCCACCACAGCATCCCGGGGATGCGCTGGCCCTGCTGTGGTCCCCGTGCTCAGAGCTCCCCTTGCTCCCCTGTGCTTCTCCTTTTCTGCAGGGAATGAAGCGATGGAGATCCTGGAAAGGGCTTCTGCCTGCAGGAGGCTCTTCTCCCCTTCCTGATGGGCTTCCTGAGCCCGGGATGATCGAGGTTCTTCATCCTTCCAGAGAGCAGATCCACCACATCCTGCTTCCAGCCAGGAAACTCCCCAGATGGGAGCTGGTCCCTGTCCTCACAGCGAGCACAGGCACGTCCCCAGGGCTGCGCTGCCTCTTGGAGAGCAGCTCAGGAGCCTTTTCCCAGCCGGCTCCAGCTCTCCAGCACCAACAGCACAGAGGAGCCGGTTCCCTGGTCCCTGCTGTGACCGCGAGCGCTCCCGAGGGAGAATCCCTCTGCTCCCCTTGCACCGGAGGGGGCTTCCAGCGCCGTCACCCCCAGCGACGCTGCGCCATC
>NW_009909801.1:1424-1640 GCF_000696875.1 Nestor notabilis | reverse complement strand
ACGCACACAAGCCATGCACACAAGCCAAGGCAGCCGAGGAGGGTTAAAGCAGGAGGTGTCAGCAGATGCTGACGCCAGGCTCATGTGCCCAGAGCAGGCAGCGGCCTGGGGCTGGCCAAGGGCTGCTCCCCAGGGAGGGCAGCAGCCAAAGCGGGCAGAGATGCTGAGAGGGACAGTGGCCCGAGCTGGACACAGCAGCGGGGTGGGGAAGCGCTC
>NW_009909801.1:497-920 GCF_000696875.1 Nestor notabilis | reverse complement strand
CGGCTGCTCCCAGTCAGATGGAAGGACCCGCTGGTGTCTCTCTGCTGGCAAACCTTGAGCAGGAGAGCACCGTGTGTGAGGAGCCCGGCCCCTTCCCATGACTGAGCATCCCATGTTCCCAGTGCAGGTGGATCCTTCCCTGGAACACCTGCACCTCTCTGCCAGCAGCAGCTCTGCCCGTGAGTGCTGGCAGGAACCTCTCCTGCCCTCGGGCATCAGGAGGGGCTTTAGACCAGAGAAAGCTGCTTAAAACCCACAGGAACCAGAACAATTCAAAACCCAGAGGAGGGGGAAAGCCTCCCTGTAGTGTGCAGAGGGTGTGTAAATCCATGTGGGGGTGCAGAGCTGTAGCACAGGAACAGCCCTCTGCCCCGGCTGTGGCTATGGGAAGCCCAGCTTCCCCTCACAGGACGCGGCAGCGGG
>NW_009909801.1:0-414 GCF_000696875.1 Nestor notabilis | reverse complement strand
CACTGCAAAGGGGTTTCCCATGTTTTCCTTCTTTAACAGCAAAAAGTGGGAGAAGGGAGAGGGAAATGTCAGGCTTTGGGACTCATTCAGCTGGTTGGCTTCCCTATTCACCACCAGCGTGTTTTCTTTACCCAGGATTAGCAGACCCCGTCCTGGCAGCCTTGGGAAGGGACAAGGCAGGAGCAGGACCCCAGTTTTGCAGCCCAGAGAAAAGGTCTGGGGCTTTAGGGCGACCTAAAGGCAGAGGGCAACGGTTCCCATGCACCCCGCGGTCTGCCTGCCCTCCGGCTCCTCACCGCACCATCAGACCATGTCCCTGCCATCAACAGCCCTTCTGTTGCACCCCAAAAGGCTGCTCCCCTGAAGCCCCCCCATCGAGTCCCCACCGGTACCTACCCATCAAGCTGTGAGCAC
>NW_009909800.1:0-9534 GCF_000696875.1 Nestor notabilis | reverse complement strand
CCCAAGTATTTATTTTACAAATCACAGACTCCCAAATTGGCATTTGAGACTAATCTCTGTTGATAGGGGATACATGTGAAAACAGAGCGACTTCGGAAAGTTGGAACTGTTCATTCTCTCATTCTTTTATAATATATTTTTGAATTGTTAGAGCTTCCATGAGTGTGTTTGGACAGAGGTCTTATCACTGGATGAACAACTATTACTTGTTCCTTGAAGGAAAAATGTGTCAGTATCAGTCAATAGTATAGATAAGCTTGTAATGTAGACATTTCAGTTGCAGGAAATAGTTTCTGATTCAAATACTGGTGTGATAGTGGGCTATCTGTTTTTTTTTTTCTCTTAAGTACATTTTTGATAGGTCTGGTATAGAAATCTTTCTGACAGTAAAAATGGAGATGCAAAGGAAAAATTGTTTCAGGCAGCAAACAGAAAGTTCTTGCATTTTAGGAAGTACAAACATCTGTCTGGACTTGACATGGGGAAGGGCCTTATCTTCAAGTTAATTAAAAAATTAAAAGTATGAAATAATTGAAAATAGAAAGTATAGTGTTACATGTGGCAATACTCACCTGCATAACAAATATGTAACATTTATATATTAATACTTGAAGATAGAAGTATTTAATAAGTTAAAATAAGTTATTTCGGGTACATAGGAAAATAAAAAGCATATTTACTGCTACTCAGTTTTCATACTTTCCTCCGATGTTACTTGGCAGCATTTAATAGATGGCAGCGTTTAGTAGGTTCTTTTGAAAAGCAAATTTTAAACACGATGTGAGCGGTCTAAATATTGTTCATATTGCTGCTTAGATAGCTTGTCTTGTTAGAGGAAATAGTCTGTGTGTTTAACTGAAAACTTGAGATGAGTGGCAAGTCCTGGGGTGTGTGTAACAAAGTTGTTTCAGTTAATGTGGCTGTGTCTCTTAATTTAGGACAAAACATTTGGCCTAAAGAATAAAAAAGGTGCAAAACAACAGAAATTCATCAAGGCTGTGACCCACCAGGTTAAATTTGGTCAGCAAAATCCACGTCAGGTAAGCATTTATTCTGTAATATTTTCCCACTGTAGAGTTAAATCATCTTTCACTAGACATCTAGATTGTCATCTAATCCTGAAGTAGAAAACAGTTGAGATGTTACTTGCCTAATGTGTTGTGACTGGCACAGATTTCACAAATAGTCCTCTTGCAAAACTTGTCTAGATGGGAAGGATGTGCCTGTGTAAAAGTAGTATAGAGTATAGGAGTTTGGTTTGTTTGGTTCTTAAAAAACCAACCCACAACAACTGTGGGGTTTTTATTGACATTGTATTTTGATAGTAACATAATCAGGGTATATCTCAAATGAAACTGTAGAAACCGGCTGTCAGCAAAGTTGTTGTACTTCGTTGTTGTTGTTTGTCCTCTTTTTTTCTCTAATTCACACCTAATTTGAGAAACAGTCAACAGTTAATTATATTACTAATAATAGAACTCAAATTGGGGTAAGATTAAAAACAGTATAAGCCTGTATGTGCTTGTTGTTCTATTTATGGAAGTATTTATTATTAATTTAAAGTGGAAACAAGTCTGCATCTATTTGGTAAAATGATCAAAAAGCCTGAAATTCTGAGTCATTGTCTAACACTGCTGTTCTGTATGATGAATTAAAATGTGATGTGGCTGAGAAACACTGTGAGATACTTAATGAGAAAGCATGGGTTGCATGAAAACAGTATTATTGGCGAAGCAAGCCAGGTCTCTTACTTCTACAGTGCTAGGGGGAGCTAGTTGGTAAGTATTTACACAGCTTCCTGGTCTATGAATAAGATTGTAGAGTATTTGCATTGGCTAAATTAATGATGTCATAATTTATGGTAAATTCCTTACATAATGTAAGGGTGAAGTAACAAATGTCAGGTACAGCTTTGAAGTTGATATTTGGGTCATTAGATCTAATAATTTCCTTTTGTGGAGAGGAGGACTGCTTTGATGTCAGTTCAAAAACATTGGTGTTACTCAAATGGTCCTACTGAAATTTCTGTACAAAATCCCCAAATCTGTAGCATGTAAAGGAATACCACTATGTAAACTACCCCAGTAATTCATTTCTCAAATGTTCATAGCTATTGACTGATGGAAGTTGGAAGCTGATTTTTACACTGGATCACACTTTCTTACCTTGTAAAATAGTTTTCAGTTAGGGTTGTGCCTGAGAAACTAAAAAAAACCCCCACAATTTAAGGCAATTTTTCTTGAGTTTGGAGATACAATTGGAATAGTTGTCAAGGTTTTGTTGGGGTTTGATTGTGAATTTTTTTTTTTGTTTATGTGTTGGGTGGTTGTGTTTGGGTTTAGTGTGTTGTGGGTTTTTTTTTTTTGTTTTTTTTTTTTTTTCTCCCCCTCATTTGGGGTTTTTAAAAGTCAACCTTGTGCTTTTTGAACCCTAGGGTGAAACAAGAGCAATTCTTAAAGTATTCCTTTTTGTAGTTGACGTATGGGTCTGCATGTTACATAAAATAGGACCATTCAGTATGAAAACTGCTCAAACTAATCAATTCCCTTTTAAAACAATTCGGCATATTTTTTCCAGATTTCCAGCTCCTTTTTAAATATTACAGTTTTTACTGTATGTAAAATATTATTTTACCAATGAAGTATCCCACATACTTGTATGGTGGTGTTAGTCTCACTAGCTTCCCTTAAGGATAAGAGTCAAGTAGTCATAGAATGGTTTATGTTGGAAGGGACTTCAAAGCTCATTTAGTTCCAACCCCCTGCCGGGGGCAGGGACACCTTCCACTAGAGCAGGTTGCTCCAAGCCCCTGTGTCCAATCTGGCCTGGGACACTGCCAGGGATGGGGCAGCCACAATGTCTCTGGGCAGCCTGTGCCAGGGCCTCACCACCCTCACAGTAAAGAATTTCTTCCTCATATCTCAATCTCCTCTCTGTCAGTTTAAAGCTATTTTCCCTTCTCCTGTCCCTACAGGCCCTTGTAAAAAGTCCCTCTCCAGATTTTTTGTAGCCCCTTTAGGCATTGGAAGCTACTCTGAGGTCTCCCTGAAGCCTTCTCCAGGCTGAACAAGCCCAGCTCTCTCAGCCTGTCTCTGTAGCAGAAGTGGTCTAGTCCCTGCAGTATCTTCCTGGCCTCCTCTGGACTCACTCCCAGCAGGTCTACATCCCTCTTGTGTTGGGGCCCCAGAGCTGAACACAGTACTGCAGGTGGGGGTCTCATGAGAGTGGAGTAGAGGGGTAGAATTGCTGTCTTTGACCTGCTGGTAATGCTCCTTTTGATGCACATGGTTGGCTTTCTGGGCTGCAGGTGCGCACTGCCAGCTTGTGTTGAGCTTTTAATCAACCAACCCCTCAAGTCCTTCTCCTCAGGGCTGCTGTCATTCGACTCTCTGCCTAGCCTGTATTTGTGCTTTGGATTGCCCTGACCCAGGTATAAGATCTTGCACTTGACCTTGTTGAACTTCATGAGGCTGGTCCACCTCTCAAGTGTGTCCAGGTCCCTCTGGATGGCACCCCTTTCCTCCAGCATGTTGACCGTGCCACACAGCTTGGCATCATCAGCGAACTTGCTGAGGGGGTACTCAATCCCCCTGTCCATGTCACTGACAACAGTGTTGAACAGGATCAGTCCCAACACTGACCCCCAAGGGTCACTGTCACCAGTCTCCACTTGGACGTTGACCCATTGACCACAACTCTGAGTGCGAAAATCCAGCCAATTCCTTATCCACTGAGTGGTCCATCTGTAAAATCCATGACTCTTCAATTCAGAGACAAGGGTATTGTGAGGGACCGTGTCAAATGCCTTGAACAAGTCCAGGTATATGATTTCAGTTGCTCTTCCCTTATCCACCAATTCAGTGGCCGCATTG
Organism: Nestor notabilis; assembly: GCF_000696875.1. Lineage (NCBI taxonomy): Eukaryota > Metazoa > Chordata > Aves > Psittaciformes > Psittacidae > Nestor > Nestor notabilis. Next base: position 5,662 of record NW_009909800.1, on the reverse strand, counting down.
TAGAAGGCCATCAAATGTCAGGCATGATTTGTCTTTAGTGAAGCCCCCTTATTGTCCTTAATCTTGTTATACTTTCCAAGAGGATCTGCAACTTGATCTTGCCAGGCACCAGGGTAAAACTGACCAGCTTGTAGTTCCCTGGAATCTAATTACTTTTCTCCCATGTCCTCTTTCATCTGCCTTCATCCCTCTCTGCTGCTCTGGTATAGATACAGGCCTTTTCTGGCTTATCCAAAAAGGGTAAGGCAGAGTTAGGTTTTTTACTTTGACACAAATTCTTGCTTTCCTAGGTGAGCTTGTTTTTCAGTCCTTGGCTCCTAGTATCTGTAAAATAAATGTTCTTGTCTTAAATACCACTGGATTTCAATGAAGCATTGATATGTTGACTTTATATCCATTCAGACAAGTAGTGTTCTAAAAACAGTTTCCAACTTCTACAGAAGTTTCCTGAAATTACACTGGTATACATGAAGAGAAAGAGCAAAGCAGCATGTAAGGCACTGAATACAGAGAGGCTTTTTGCACAGATCTGGAAGTAACCTTGTTGAATAGTTACATTGTTAATGTATCACAAAAGAGCAACTCTTTTTCCTCCTAGTCTCAGTATCTTGCACTGGATTTCCTAGTCTGTAAAGGTGCAATAGAGGTAACTTGAGTGATCTAATGGTACCTGCCAGCATTTCACATCTCTGACAAATTACATTTGAAGTATCTTCTGTTTGAAAGGTCAGTACCACTAGATGGCACTGGCCATTGGTGCAAAGGGGGGTTCTTTTCCTCCTTCCTCATAAAATAGTTTAGAATGATTTGCTATTTTAATGTACACTTCAGGTGAAGTACTATTATTCTAATTGTATATTAATAACTTCAAATTTGGGTTCATTATAGGCTGCTCAATCAGAAAGTGAGAAGAAACTAAAAAAAGAAGATAAGAAAAAAGAATTACAAGAATTAAATGAACTCTTCAAGCCTGTGGTTGCTGCACAGAAAATTAGCAAAGGTACGAGTAACTAATTCTCTTCAACTATGTTCTCTTATTCATATATCTACTTGGGGTAAGAGAACCCTTTAAAAATGTCAGTTCATTTTTTAATGAAGTAGGTATGGCTGTTTCTTTTTCTATGTATATTGACAGGACAGCTATAGATACTTTGTTATATTCGGGTTTATTAATTAGATACTTCTGGATGAGTGACATGGGGTTTTATGTGTGTGATGGTATTTGTTTAAAGCAGCCTGTCTTTGCAGAGAAATGTGAACATCCAGATAATACAAGGAATTTAATATAACTATTGCCATAATGTAAAAATCATGTTCACATCAGAACAGTAAATTTTCCAATTACTTCTGTCCTACATCACAATTAACAGTGGGACTTGGTTTCAGAAGTGTGGTCTTGAACTTGGTTCTTGAACAAACTCGTTTTGTGATGAAAAGTAAGTGTTTAAGTGTTTGATACCTCTGGGAAACTACAGTTGGCTGCCATGTGGGAGAAAAAAGTCATACTTTTAGGAGTTATCTAAATGTTATATTAATCTGGAACTAATTATGCACAATAATTTTTGACTAAGCAGGTGTGACTCCCAAGTATGTCTTTAAAGCAAACCTAGTATTTGCTCACTGTGGCACTTAGCAGCAGCAAAGGCCAGTTTTCTGTTTATGATCTGCAGTGGTCAGTCTTCTCTAAATAAAGTAGCTCTTGATGTACAGTTGTTTCAGAGGACTAATACTGTCCTAATTAAAGCCTTGGCTTTCTGTTGAGACCGCCAACAAGCTTTCTTATGGATCCACTTGCTGTTTAAAAACTAGACTACTTTAGCTGTGAATTTACCTAGGTATTGACATACATATTCTAGCCACTGGTGACTTGCACTCAGTGTAAAAACAGCAAGTGAAAAACTCAAGCTTAAAATCTTACATAAGCATTTCATGAATATTACAAGTAAAGTATTTCTGATTTAATCGTGTCTCATGAATACATTTCTACCTGCTTTCATTTCTTCTCTCGCCTTGTAATGGTCAATTCCTTTAGTGGGATGATATTTACTTAAACTGTGATTAGGTTCATTGAATAGTTCATACTGTATGAGCAGCCATTTCTTTTCTATTTTTAAAGAAAGTGAAGGAGTGCAGCTTAGATTATTATAATTTATTCTACTGTGGTGTTGATCTGTTAAGGAAAGGCTGAAATCGGGAGATGCTTTACTGTGTATTAGAGGCAAATTATCTTATTGTATAGGAAGGAAGTTGCCCAGAGTGGGATATTATATGCATTACATTACATGAATGAGTAATTTGCTCAGGCAAACTGCTGTCCATGTTTCTTTAAATAGTGCAGTGCCAGCTTTGATACTTAATGCAAATATCATGCTATACAAACTAAATAAGATGTTTTCAGGGCATGGAACTTGTGATGAACTTCATATTAAAAACCTTCTGTTTTTAAGAACAGGTCCTAAAGATTATGTTCTCAGAACTTTTAATATACACCTTTTGCTTAAAAATAATACTAAAATATAAAAAAAACCCCGTTCTTCCCTCAGGTGCTGACCCCAAATCTGTAGTTTGTGCTTTCTTCAAGCAAGGACAATGCACTAAAGGAGACAAGTGCAAGTTTTCTCATGATTTGTCTCTGGAACGGAAGGGTGAAAAACGAAGTGTCTACATTGATGCAAGAGATGAGGACCTTGAAAAAGGTATAATACTTTTACAAAATTGCAAATAAACTATTCTGATTCAAAACTGGACTTCTAAGAGTCATCTTGTGTTGTGGTTGTGATCCTGAAGAACCTGGTCAATGACCAAAGCAACCCACACCACTGTCATCAAAATGATGAACAACAGTGAAGCTTGCTTAAAGAATACTTGTGAACATGCGTCTTAATAACTTATTCAGAAAAAAATTTGAGCTAGTGATACTGGGTGGTGTTTTGCTTCAATTCTGCTCTATAACATATTACATCATACAGGTAGCAAGTTGTACAGTGTTTGATCTTTCTGGTAGTTGCTGGTTTCTTCCGAGTTTTATAGAATGGAAGTGCAAAAGGAGGAAGCGTTAAGAGCAACCAGAGTTGCCTTCCAGAATTATTACTAGTGTTTGCCCAAATGTGCACAGTTGCAGAATTCGGGATACTCTTCGGAGTTTTTTGTGTGACTTACCTCCTTTACCCAAATCATTTGTTTGTTACGTACTCTGGATTTTACTTTTACTTAGGAGGGATTAGAGGTTTTTACAGTCAAAATAATTTCTTTTGGTTCTCCTCAATTCATCATGTCTCAGTCTTCGTCTGAATTTTAGCCTCTGTCATCCTAAATGAATGTGGTGGGCTCCCACAGATTCACTACTACCGTTGCTGTTGAAGATCTTGCTTCTTTTGATGGAACCTTCTTTTAACTTCAGTTTAATATTATAAAATTTAATATTATCTCTTTCGATCCTCGAGTTCTCTTACCTGCATTTTTGGTCATTAGCGTTCAACCTTTTCTTTTACTCAGTCGTGACCTTTTTCTTTTCCCTTGTCCATGCTTGCTAATGTACAAATGGAATGATGCAATTTTGTGTTTCTTTAACTGAAACACACTTTATGCCTGTCAAAATATGAATTTCTGAGGCTTTTTAGGAAACAGTCTTGTGAGCAGCATAGGAGAGTTTGGAAACTTCATTATAAAAGCCTGAATTTGTTTTCCATTCTATAATTAAAATGTAAAAATTGCATATTAAAACTGTTACTAGGGAGAAAAGCAACTTGACAGCATTGTTTAGTATTTGAAATTTTTGTGTCAGTTGGAATTTTCTGTTGTCTTTTTTGTAGATACAATGGATAACTGGGATGAGAAGAAGCTGGAAGAAGTAGTGAACAAGAAGCATGGTGAGGCGGAAAAGAAAAAACCCAAAACTCAAATAGTATGTCTTTTTTGTTTTGGTTTGTTGTTGGTTTTGTTTTTGTTTTTGTTTTTTTTTTTTTTGCTGAGCTGTAGTAGAGAGAATTAACTGGAGACTGGTATTAGATACATTTATTGTTTAAGATTATGAGTGGGTTATAGCAATATTCTGAGTATACAGTATTTATAATAATGTATTTAAAAAAAACAAACAACAGAGCTTTTTGAGTTATCATAAGGTGTTTTCTCATGTTAAATACAAAAGGTATGCAGATGAAGTGCTTTCAAAATAGAAATGCTGAAGGAATTTGTAATATATCTAATGCATCACACTTGCTTAGAAGATTCATGTATTGTGGTTACTTAGGTCTATTACCTCATTCCAGCAACTGCTATATATATGTATATATAGGCTTATTTATGAACTGAGTGACATATAAGCATGTAAGTTTAAATTTAAGTTTTCTCCCATAAGCTGAAATTTACTAATTGAGGCATTTGTAGTTCCTGACCTCTAACTTCAAGAGTATTCTTCAGGTTTTGTGCTAAATGGTAAAATATCTTAATCCCTTTTTCATTCTTCAGAATTATTTCACATTGTTTTCAATACCAAATAGATAGTCTCTTTAATGCTGCTTAAATTTGCAAAAGTTAAACTTCAGTATGGCTAAGTGTGACCTATGAATTGCTTGTTAGAAGTTCCAGAATGTCATCTTAGCTCCGGATCGTGAGCTGGGAGGTTTAACATCTGAGGCAGATAATATTTATTTTTATTAAAACTACACTGGTGTTGGTGAGCAGGAAGAGAGAGACTGTCAGCATGCTTCTTCTACATGTGCTGCTGGCTTTAAAGCAGTACCCACTTGCTAGTCTTCTGAGTCATCCTGGCTTTCTAAATTGGGATTATAATAAAGGGGAAAAGCTCTTTAGCTACAGGAGTTTTACATAATTAGTTGCACTTCTTTTGTCTACTTTTTTAGTAGCAATGCAACTCACATGTTTCTTCTATTTTGAGCACAACTGGCTTTGAGTTACTGTACTTCAGACTTGTAGTTAGCTATACGTTTAGTGTAAGCTGCTGGGGATGAAAAAAGAATGTGGTGCTAACAACTCTTGTTTTAAACAGGTCTGCAAATATTTCCTTGATGCTATTGAAAACAACAAATATGGATGGTTTTGGGTATGTCCAGGTGGAGGAGACAACTGCATGTATCGCCATGCTCTTCCTCCAGGTTTTGTATTAAAAAAAGATAAAAAGAAGGAGGAAAAGCAAGATGAAATTTCTTTAGAAGATCTAATAGAAAAAGAGGTAAAGTTGTCAGACAGGTACCTTTTGGTAGTATTTGTTTTCATTACTTCGAAGATACAGTTGTAAATAAAAATTTAAAAGTATAAAATGTTTTTATAGCTGCATGACCTAGGGTGAAGGATGTGTAGTATTTGATTCATGTTTTTGTTTAGAAACTACTACCCAGTGAGTAGATTAAACTATAGCTGCATACTTAGTGCAGGTGTTGCTAATCAATCCTTTATCTGTTACAACTGCTTCTATAGGCTTTTCTCATTCCCAGCTCACTGCCACCTTAGGTTTTGTATAACTCTGTAATGAGGAAGCAACACCAAGAGAACTGGGCCTTCTGAAGGTGTTATGTGCTGCTCTGCTTATTTCTGTCAATATTGCCTGGCAATGTTGCTCTGAGGAGAACCTGAGCGATTATCATTGGCTTCTTTCCTCCTCCACTTTTCATGTTAATTTCATAGAATCATAGAATAGTTAGGG
>NW_009909799.1:10101-18851 GCF_000696875.1 Nestor notabilis | reverse complement strand
TTCCAACCCTAACTAATCTATGATTTTATGATGCAAACTATTCTCCTTAGCTGCAGTATCTCGTTTCCTCCCTGGCATTTATATTCTCTATAGATACAAAATAACAGCTCACCCTTCGTTTTACTGAACTTTTAAACTTTTTTTCTTTTGGGGATCTCTGTCCCCTTCATAAAGCCAGTTGTCTTTCTCCGTAACTACGCAGTGTCATCTCTGTTTCTTTAAGTCAAGAGTGTCCTGTATCATAAAATTAGTCCTTACCCCTCTGATAAATATCCCTTCTGATACATCCCCGGGTGTGCATTTGCTTTCTCAAGCCCTTGCAATTGAGAGCTCATCATCATACCAAGTTTGAAACAGCAGATGTAACCAGAGACTGACATGGTTCACGAGATTGTGAGTATTATTTTTTAGCCATAGATCTGATGACAAGAGAGTAGTGGTATCCTTCTGGACATGCAGGACTTCTGCCTTGAATGGTTTCAGTTTAATTTCTGAGTCTCCAGGTACAAGGGAAGCCAGTACTTCTCTCAAGAAGTTTTCTTCCTGAAAATCTGTGATATTTTCTAATATTTTTTGGTTGTTTCATTGTTTTGGTTTTGGTTTGGTTTTTTTTTCTTGGGTTTTGTTTTTTTTTTTTTAACAATTCACATGAACTAATTTCAGTGTGATTTAATGTAATTATACACTTCATCTTTATTAAGTAGAATTTTCTTAAAATTAATTTTTAGAGATGAAAGTAAAACCTGACTACAGATACCTGAGTTTTCTATTTTCCCTCCCACTTTTCTATTGATAATTCATAAAATACCAGAATAGCCATGTTTTTGGAACTTTTCTATCAATAAATATTGCTTAGTATTTTGACTTACTGAACTACATAGTCATCTGTCCTTCACTAGCAATCACAATAGTTCACAGTTATACACAATAAAGCCTACAGTGTGCAAAGGAGTATAGGAAAGTGCATTTGCTTATGTTATGTTTATTCTTCATAAGATTTATTTAACCAGAAAATGGTAATTTCTCTGTAAACTTCTTTTGCCCACTAAATACATGTAAAACTCAAGGTATGAACTCTAGAGTGATTTTCTGGACAGCTCTTTTCTTGTCATAAATGAGGGCTTTGCCTAGCAAAGGCAAAGGTTAAGCTATCAAACAGCATGTAAGTTCAGAGCCCTTAGTGTTTGTACATGTACTTCAAAGTTATCGGAGGGCACAGACAACAAACAGCCCAAAGAACTCCAAGGCCTTATGATGCAGAATTGGGTGATAGCTTTACATGAGAAAAGAAGACATTTATAGTGAAAGTTCTGTTATTTGTAACAGAATGAAGAAAACATTAATGGAATAATTTTGGGGTTTTGTCACAGCAGAATTGTATAGAAAATAGTAACTATGCATTAAATTAAACTCTAAGTCATTTATGTTTCTGGATGTACTGTATTTCAGATCTTTTACTAACTTAAACTAACTTACCACCACCATTTTCCCCATATTATTTTTGCTGCAAAAGTGCGTTTTCAGGCTCCTAACTTCCTCATGACTTCAAAAGTAAATTCAGCTTAATATTTTAGTGAATCATTAGGAACTAAACAATAATGTTGCTTGCACACTTCAATGTCTATCTTGTCATGAAAAGATGCTGCTGTCAGGAATTGCCTTCATATTTGACTTGCACACAACTGAGTAAACAGTCAGTGCTCAGCAGCCCAGATGGAGCAGCAGGAGGCATTGTGTAAAATGTCTCACAGCAGATTACATTATTCTTTACATGGAGAACTGAGCAATCTGTCATGCCCCTTTAAGGTTTTTACTTAGCAGCTCTGTTGGCTACTGCTTAACAGTGGGAGAAACATTATTCCACCTATTCTATGGACAGAGGTTGCCAGCTGGGAGAGTATTTACAGCAACAGAGGGGACATGATTTTAGGGAGTCCTTTTGCATGCTTTCAGAAACAGATTCTTTCTTTATTGCTTCCTTTCTTAACTGTGTTTGGGGATCTAGCTCGAAATACATTATTCATAAAATGCTTTATGTGTGTGTGTTAAATCAAATGAAAAGCTTCCCAGGAGAGGAAAGTGTCCTAATAAAGTATACTTATTATGGGAAAGGATACTATTAAGGAAAAGTTACCATATCTACATCCTTTTAACATTAGTCTGTGTAGCTCAATACAAACTGGAAGGTTGAAAAAAAGTCAAGGGGAAAAAATGAATGACTTTGAATTCTAATCATTCTGTTGGTTGAGTGTCTTTGCAAATCAGCTTTATGGAATCTCCAGGGTTTCTCTCCACTACAACTGCAATCAGAAAGGAATATTTGCGAACAATATTTCAGATGCCAAATGTATTACTGACGTTTATTGCTACATGTGTATTGAAAGAATACTAATCCATCTAAAATGCACGGTTCATAATCTGTACAAGTTATTGAAAGATTTTTCTTCTGTTTATTGGTGAAGATTTCATGAATAACCTCAAATGAAACTACTTATATGTAATAAAACGTATGTATTACTTAGACATAATAAAATTATGAAATAATTTTATTTCATATAAACTGTCTTTTATGAGATTAGGAAGAATGTTGCAGTTGACAAGAAAGACCTTTGGACTATTGAAATCAAAGGGGTTCAGCCAGTAATTTTTTGATCCTTCCCTCACTTTCTAGCTCACAGTGGAACTGAAAGTCCACAGTTTGTTTTGCAGCTGGTAGGACAATTTATGGAGTGCACACAATTTATTGAAAAATTTTCTGCACAAATATATTTGAGATGTCAGTGTTACACCGATTGAATGTTTTACAAACACTGAATATGTTAAGCTGAACAGACTTCATTCAATCAGATTTGAAAAATAGCAGACCCTTTTGGTGTGATTTTTTTCTGAGCTGGATGATTTCTTACAATTTTTAATTAATATGTTAGGAAAATTAATATGGAATGAAAGTCATGTTGTTTTTAAAATATGTCAAAATACATTTTTATATAATTATGTTTTGACTAGAAAAAATTGTGAGTGATTGAAAAATATAATAATACATAGAATGCAAAACAAACTATAATCTTTGTAAACTGAGGTTCAAGCCTCTGTACTTTAGGAAGTAGTAAATTCTGTTAGGACATTCTTTTTTAGTGTAGGTCTGAGTCGGATATCCAAAATACACCACTTTTATAGGATTTTATAGGTACAGATATGTTAGAAAACAAAGAGTCATCATCTTCAATTCAAGACTCCAATTCAAGTCATCATCCAATTCAGTATAAGTTCTCCTCTGGCTTGCTACCTGCAAGTGTGTCACAGTGATGCTCTATATTAGAAACATATTAGAATTATTAGTTCCACTCCACAGGATGGGAACAAAGCTAGAAATGCTAAATTGGCAGTTTCAAATCTGAGGGAGTCTGCAGTAGAAAACAAAATTTAATCCAAATTGCCATCGTAGAGGGTTAGTACAGTTTGTGTTATTAAAATAGTATTTACCTATTCCTTTCAAGAGATACCTAACAGATACTTAGTGGGACATTTTGTTGAGAAGCTGAAAGTCCAGACCAGGAGCTTTTCTGAAGATCTACCCTATTTACTGGGAAAAAAATCTGGTGCTATATGTGTTTATGATCTTTTTTCTACTTCTTGGTGCTCTGGTCTTCCTTCTGCTGCTTCTGGTAGAAAGGAAAGAAATTCTTGTTCTTGCTATAAATGTGTTGCACTGTATTTCAAAGGACAAACCAACATTAGGCTGGCATGCTATATCAGTAAGGGCAAGGTTAAGTATGTTTAAAGAGATACTGTCTACTAGCTTGAAGTGAATTACCATGGAGATGATGGATTTCTGCCCAGAGATAAAAAGCAGCTAAGATACCTCTTCAGCTACACTGATTAATTATGTGTAAGTCTTACTACTAATAGTGTGGATTTGTTAATTTGGTAAAATTGGGAAGTTATAGGCAATTTATTCTTTTTGTAGTAAACAAATAAGTAAAAATATTTAATCCTGAGTCTACTGCGTGAATAGTCTCTTAGAAGACAGAAAAGCTGTGACCAAACCAGAGCTATGGATTCTGGCTATTACCTAGCGTGAGTGTATTCCACATAGCATTACAGGCTTTGATCAGTTGCTTTCAATCAGAAATAACGCAGAAAGACCACTGATTATATATTCAAAATTATTTATCAGTTCTTGAGGAAAGCTTTTATGAGGTTTTGAGCCTATATTAGTTCTCTTGAATGTCCAAGGTGTCTACGGCACTGATCTCCATGTCAGTTACATTTCAGTTTGTTGGCTTGTGATTTAATTTGATACCTTCTGGGTTTTTTTGGGTGGTTTTTTTTTTCTTTTTTTTTATGACAATCAGTTCTCCTATTCTGTGCTAATCCATAATTTATATTGCATTTGCATTGCCAGCAAAGGTATAGAATTTCTTCGATGAGCTGATTGTAAAGGGATTGTTTAATTTCAGTTATCAAACAACACAGTTATCCAGATAGATAGCTTTAAAGTTCTAATACAAATAATGTGAGAAGCTTGACCTACAGTTTTGATCAAACTTGAGCTTGCAAGGTTATCTTGGGGATCAGATTCTGACCTTGAATTCAAACTGGTTTTTAAAGAAGAGATTTGTCAATGTACATGGGGGAAATTACTTCAGAATTTGTCTACTTTGAAAGTGTGAATGTTTGGATATGCATAGGTATTCCTTTTGCCAGTAAAGCAAGCAGTTTGGTAGAATACATTCAAAAATGACAATAAAATACAATGAACATAAGGAAGACAACATCTGCATGCTTCCACGTCTCCAGGTGTACCTATCACCAGAATACTTACATTTCTCTTCATTAGTACCTCACTCCTTTTTTTCTTTAACCTTGCTCTCTTACACAACATATGGGAAAGGGTTGTATCTATTCTTGATTGCATAATAATTATAATTAGTCCCTCACCACCAAGAGGTCGTACATATAATCTCCAATTTGCTATGCACAAAATCGCTATCTATCTCAATAGTTCTTTACTCAAATGGTATTTTGTCATTATCATCTTTCGTTCTGAAGTTATCACTTGTTTGTTGCAAATGAACCTAATCTGTTCCAAGGGCTGGTGTTCAGAAACAAGTAGTATTTGCTCTGAAGAGCTGTGCTATACTATAGCACAGTGCATTACTAAGTAATCCCACGCAGTCGGATAAACAGTTTGGTTAGTGAAGCCCCTATGTCTATGCTATACATTGTTTCAGTGTGCTACCTCAGACAAAATTTATCCTGTCTCTATGGATTAATAGTCTTCTCCATGTATTTGATTTAAACCTGTCCAGAGGACTAAATAAGTCTTACTCAGATGGGCACATATTTGTCCATCTGAAGAAGACATTCTAGACAAGGTATCTTGATTGCTCTCTCTGAAACCATTCTGCAAACCAAAATAATTTACAGGAAGCAGAATGGTTAAGGACTTTTCTTCAAAGTGATTCTACTTAACCAAAAACCAGATGTAAATACAGCCACAAGTTTCCAGATCATGCTATAAATAATAACATACACTGCTGCTATGCTGCTATACCAGCATTATCTGCATTATTATGCACTTTTAATGTTAATTATAAAAGGATTAATCTTCTCAGCTGTAAATTGTGCAATCAGATAGCCACACCTATGAAACACTGCATGTGTTCAAAACCTTCCAGGAACTGAGACAGACATAGACTTTATTTTATTTAGAAATATTGAAGGAAATTGGTAGAAACTGGCTCTACTACAGTATAGTCCTCTAAGGCTACAAAGTTTTTTAATCCCTACTTTCTGCTAACAGTCATCTTTGCCTTCATCATCACATTGTATACATTTCCATGACAAAAAAAAAAAATCTAGAAAAAAAAATCATGAATTAGGCAGCATTTCTGATGAATCAGGAACAAAGAAATACGCGGTATTCTGCCCACATCATACCACAAACAAATAACATATGTTCACAAGAAATAACGGTGAGAACCATTAGTCACAAAATGGTTCACACATGAGATACATTAACATTTGAAGCTGAGATGGATTATAAAACAAGCCAATTAGTAACATTACCTAAAGTGGTGAAAGAAAGTTCAGGAAGGTTCCAGATAAATGGGGAAGCTGAACAAGAAGAAGCCTTATAAAAAAAAAAACAAAAAAAACCCAAAACAAAACCAAAAAACAAAAACAGAAGAGAGCATCATGATGTAAAAGCTACACTAAAACGTGTAATTTTTACCTTTTCTCAGTAGAGGGAGTTAAGTCTTAATACTCTTTTACTAGAGTGCTCGGCAAATGCAGTGGCTAGATGCAATATATCAAAGAAATGTTTATCTTATTTGGGTATGTGTTTTGCGACGTTTTCAGGTCTCATTATGCATCGGCTAATACTCTGTACATATGGCAAAAAGGCTAAAACAATTGTTTTGTAATGAAGTTGAGCAACAAGCGAAGAGAGCACTTTTTATGAGCACTGAATTACCCTGTCATTTGGACTAAGAGTAAATGAAGCTTTATGCAATAACAGCCTTCTTCCCATTATAGACTCCATTTCATTATGATGTAGATGCATTATCAACCATGAAGTCTGTGACTTGCTTATTGGTTAATGACAGAATGTGTGATTCTAGTTCCTTTAAAAGCACTCATCTACAAATAATCATTAACAAACACCTACAGTAAAAGAAGTCACTCACACTGGAATTTTCTGCATTTTCCCACTAGCATTCTGATGCGGAGAAAGAAAATAAAGGAATCCTTTCAAATAATTAAATATCAGCAATTAATTATGAGGAGGGCATGGTAATATACTTCCAGAGTGAAAATACATTGCATATCTTGCTGATTTTGCTTTATTTTTTTTTAAATTTTTATACTTTGTACTCAAGCCTGAATTCTCATATAATTTTAATTGAATCAGTGGAAGATAATTAAATTCCTTATAAAATCTGGGCTTACTGCTTTTTTTTGAAGAAAAAGGCCCAATACTTAGGTGCAGAACAGAATTGTATTTACTACAATTTATCGCCTTTTGGCCCTTTCTGTAAGGAACTTGTAAGGGTGCCACCATGAATTCCGATATCATGCAAGATGTATTTTTATCACTCTCTTCAAACACACTTTTCTTAACAATGATTTTCATTGACCTTCATATCTAATCTCCAGCAAGATGGAAAAACAGCATTAATTTATTTTGTCCACATATTTGTATAAGTAATTGTTCTAAAGCTGCAAACACCTGACATGGCAGATTCCTACAATGATACAACTAGCCTTTATGTCTGCATCTTACGAATAAATTTCTTCTTTACAACCTCTCAGGTGGCAAGGATAATCTACCCAGCTGGGAAAACCATTCAATAGTATCTTTACCTGGAAAATGTGAGGAAAAAAAAGAACTTGTGGCACAGTGCACAGAGACTTCTGTTAATAGCCTAGGTACATCAATTAATAAATGTGCAGACTGCACTGAAGTTCATTTCAGAGGAATCCTGATGCCAAGTAGTACAGAGCAGCTGGAGGTTAAGGCATGACAAAGAAAGAAATGACTTCTGAGTTGCTACAAGATCTTGGTTCATTTGGCAATCTGGTAACTGAAGAGTACACAGAAGAAAGCCTAAATCCAAATCATAGTCAGATGTAGTTATAAGGTAATTCACATTACCTTTTGCTCTCTCTGAAGAGAGCAAAACCAAATGTTTTTTTACTAAGACTACTACTACTCTGGATGTAGTGGCTTCTGCAGGTAGAAACAGTTCTAATGCAGTAACTTAGCTGAAGTGATAAGAGTATGGTAAAAGCTAAGCTAAGATCAAAAAGACAAGGCATTAAAAAGAGCTCCCCCCCAGTAGGACCAGAAGCATGAACAGTATGGCAGTAATGCAGGGTGACCCTTCGAGTCAAGCTGTATCTTCAGATTTAACCTTCTGTTTCAAAATTACAGAGCTATTTCTTAGGCTTGCATTTTAATATAATAAACTCTTTTTCCTTATGCCCTGAAATATTACAGAAATATCAGTGAAATAATGAATGTTTTCCCAAATGAGCAGTGATCCAAAACAAATGGCACTGGTCAATACAAAAGTGACACCAATGCACTGTCAGAAATCCTTAAAGCAATTTTTTTATGAGGAATAAATTTCTTGGCAATCTCAGACCAGACAGAGACCTTTAAATGAACTTTTCACAGGTTCCCAAACAAATTACAGCCTCTTTCAATCATTACAGTGCAACACTGAAGCTTAATTAGTATCCAGATTAAATTTCAATGTGAAGTTTGGGTCACTTACTAAAACAGGGTATTTTTCATTGTCAGAACTTTTTTTAACTTTTAAGTACTTTATAAAGACAGTTACCTCTTTCTTCTGGTATAGAACAACCTTCCTTTCAGTGAGGTAAATTAGTGCAAAAAAAAAAGAGGATTAACAATATCTCCTCAAAATCTCCAAATCCCCTTTTTCATGCAGGGCAAAGACTAAGGTCCAAAAAGGATCTGTTTTAAAAAGTTCTGTGAAGGAAAATGCAGAATATATTAACGCAAATTTTGCAATCACTAGAGGTCCAGTTTTCCCAGTAGTTAACCTAAAAATGTACAGAATACATGTCTTACAACCAGACTTCAAAAATTTGGTCAGATGTCCACAGGTATTATTGCTGTCTGTGAGTCTGCAAAAAGTGCAGTCAGTTCTTTCTGCACCTTTCAGTGCCTGATTACCTTGAAAAACCTGGTCTATTGTTTCCTCACTGTCCTG
>NW_009909799.1:0-10084 GCF_000696875.1 Nestor notabilis | reverse complement strand
AGCAGTAGCAGTCATTTTCCTCCTTCTTAGTAGCTGGTGCAGTGCTGTGTTTTCAACTTTAGTCTGGGAACAGTGCTGATAACACTGATATTTTTAGTTCTTGCTAAATAATGTTTACTTCAATCAAGGAATTTCTCAGCCTCATGGTCTGCCCCCTGGGAGGGGTGGTCGGGAGGAAGCAGAGACAGGATACCTGGCCCAAACTGGCCAAAGGGGCATTCCATACCACAGCACGTCATGCCCAGTATAGAAACTGGGGGGAGTTACCTGGAAGGCTCAGATAGCAGTTTGGGTCAGGCTGGGTATCAGTTGGTGGGTAGTGAGCAACTGTATTCTCTCCCCGTATTATTGGTGGTAGCAGTAGTGGTTTTGTATTATACCTTAGTTATTGGACTGTTTTTATCTCAACCTGTGGGAGTTACATTCTTTTGATTCTTCTCCCTATCCTTCTAGGAGTGGGGGGAGGAAGAAAGTGGGGAGTGAATAGGTGGCTGCACTGTTCTGAGTTACTGTCTGGGCTTAAACCATGACACTCACTATTTTTAATGTGAGTGCTCCTCCTGTGTTTGTTTTAATCGTTCCACTGCTACATGAACAAAAAGGAAAAAAAAAATTACTAATGCAACAGCATTTTTTCCCGTAACTCCTATGAATTTCAAAGAATTGCATCCTTATGGATCTAGATAATTAGGCACTCAGAGACAATGCTAAAGTAAATTATAGTGTGCAAAGAAACTAATGTGAATTGAAACACATTTGCTTCTGTTCGACTATTTGTCTTGGTTTGCTTTTCTCCTTTTTCTACCCCTCTGACAAGCTTCTCTTTTTCACTTCATTTTTCATGCTTGATTGGAAGTGCCTACTCCATGTTGCTACCATAGTAGCCACACTTCTGTTATTACTGATGAAACACAAGCTCTTTTTTACTGCCTTGTGTGTTTGGTAGTACCTTAACTTTTACCAGTCTAGTATCACTTCAACTAAGTTGCTACATTAGAACTGTCTCCACCTTTAGAAGCTTCTGTATCCAGAGTCTTAGTCAAAGTACATAGTATTTAGCTTAACACTTTGTGACTTGTACCTATTTAGCAGTAAAAATATCTTTACTCATTAAAAATCTATAAAGATTTAGTTGGGTTTCTGAGTGTTCTCAGCCTCCTTCTGTCTAGTGAGCTTTGCAGAGGAGTTCTTGAATCTTTCCTTTTTTCTGTATCACTGTTTCTTCCATATGAAAGGATAGATAGGTGAGAAAATCCTTTTTAGAGAATCATTCATGACAACTTCAAGAGTTCCTCCATTTAAGATAAGGAAGTCAGCAAGAAAAAAACAAGTTTTATCCATTTACACTTACATTTTCTACTATCAACAGTTCAGTTTCAATAAATTAATTTGATACTGCATATACTATTAGCATGTAAGTAGCTTTTCTTGGACTGCTGTACAATCAGAGAAATCCTCACTGCCTGAAAATCTCTGGCATATGACAAGAAAACTCACAATTAACATTTGTAAAATAAATGTTTCAAAATGGTGTTTCTTGAAAATGCTCATGAATGAAAAGGCTCTTGAAAAGATGATGTATACTATCTTTCTTCTGATGACTTTTATGATTATATTGCACTCACAGTTCGAGATACAGTTGTGGAAAACTACAATCAAAAACTGTCATTGAATTGGGTTTATGTGGCAAGGTTTTGGTAGTGGAGAGGGCCAAAGCGGTGGTTCCTATGAGCACGAGGAGCTACTACCATGTCAGATGCAGTTTAAGCTGGCTCCAAGAATGCTGGGCAAAGCTGAGCCTATCAGCAACACTGTCAGCACCTCAGCGATAATCATAGAAACATAGAATGATAAAATGGATTAAGATAGAAAGAACCTATAAAAATTATCAGGTCCAATCAGCTGCTGTGGGGAGGAGTGTCTTTCACTAGATTAGGTTGCTAAAAGGCCCATTCAAACTGACTTCAAATACTTCCAGTGATGGGGTATCCCCAACTTCTCTAAGCAACCCGCACCATTTCACGACCCTCATTGTAAACAATGTTTTCCTTATGTCTAGTCTGAACCTACCTTCTTTCAGTTTAAAACCATTACCCCATTGTCCTGTCACTACATGCTCTGGTAAAAAGTCTCTCCATGTTTCTTATTAGATCCTTTTACATATTGAAAGGCTGCAATAAGGTGTTCACAGAACCTGCTTTTCTCCACACTGAGTAACTCCAACTCTCTCAGCCTTTCTTCACAGGAGATGTGCTCCAGTGCTCTGATCAATTCCTTTGGACCTGCTCTAATAGATCTATGACTTTTTAGTACTGGGAACCCCATAGCTGGACATGGTACTATAGGTGGGGTCTCACAAACACAGAGTAGAGCAGAGAATCACGTCCCTCAAACAGCTGGCCATGATTATTTTTATGCAGCTCAGAATATGTTTGGCTTTCTGGGCTGCAAATGCACATTGCTGGCTCATATCCATTTTTCCATCCACCAGTATTCCCAAGTCCTTCTCTGCTGGTCTGCTCTTCATCCATTCATCAATTCATCATTCATATTTGCAAAAAGATAAAAAGTGCTGGACAGCAGATGAGTGAGAAGATGTGAGAGAAGCAGCCCTGTACACATCATTGTCAGTGAAGGAGGAAAGGGAGGATATGCTCCATGCACCAGAGCAAAGATTATCCTGTCACCTGTGGAGAAGACCATAGTGACAGAGGTTGTCACCCTGCAGCCTGTGGAGGAACATACTGGAGCAGATTCACCTTTCAGCCCTACAGACAGCCCCACAATGGAGCAGACTGCTGCCAGGAACTGCATCCTGTGGAAAGGAGGCCCCACTGGAGTAGGTTTTCTGGAAAGACCTGTGGCCCATGGGGATCCATGCTGGAGCAGTCTGTTCCTGAAGAACTGTACACATGGAAAGGACTTATGCTGGAGCAATTCTTGAACTGCAGCATGTAGGAAGGATTGATATTGGAGAAGTTCATAAGGACTGTATCCCCTGGGAGCAATCTTTCTTACACTGAAGCAGGGGAACAGCATGAGCAGGAAGGACCAGCAGAGATGAAAACTAATCACAACCCTCATTCCGCATCTTCCCTGTGTAGCTCACTGGGGAGGAGGTCAAAGATTCAGAAGTGAAATAGAGACTGGGAAGAAAAGGAGGGGTGGAGGGAAGGTAGTTTTAGTTTTGGATTTATTTCTCACTATTGTACTCTGTTATTAAGTGACAATAAATTGTTTTTCTTTCCCACGAGTCTGTTTGGTCTGTGTCATTAATTGGTGAGGGATCTCCCTGTCCTTATCTCAATCCATGAGATTTTCTATCCATTTTTGCCCCTGTCCTTCTGAGGTGAGAGATAGGGCAGCTTGGTGGGCAGCTGGCAGACAGATGAGGTCAATCCATCACAGCTATCCACACCCTTATTTGCAAAGTTTTTTGAATTAGCAAAGTTAACTAGAACCTGATAATTTTAGCATATGAAATAACCTTTACACTTTCTTGTCTTTAAAAATTCTACCACCCCCTTGGATTTTGGAGGAAATTCAAGGGGTTTTATTTGCATTGACTATCTAAAAATTGGCATTATTTATCTTAATATTTTTGTTAATTGAAATTGGGAACACCTGTTTGTTCTTTTTATTTCCAATTTGCACATTACCTACATAGGTTTAAAATGTGTTAATTCTCAAATACCCTTACATAAAATTCTGTCACTTAAATAAATAAAAATGTGACATCTATAATTTCTGAAATGCAATTTGTGATTAGATTTAAATTTTTAAAAGTAAATTAGGTTGAGATACAGGTGATTTTTAAAGTACATGTAAATATTTTCATTTGATTATAAAAAGTAATTATGTTGACAAGCAATACATTTGAAAGTGGGGTTATGAAAAATTAATGTAATCATTGAACTGCTTGATAGCTCTTGATAATGTGATAATAAAATCAAGGAACTGTCACTTTGCAAAGTAGAAAAAGCAAAGTTTGGACAAAAGTAAAGGTTCTAAGAAAATCGAATAATGTTGTGGGAAAGAAAACACTGTCATACTTAAATATAGGCTTTAGACGTGTATTTCTGACAGAAATATCATATAAAATTCCTATGACTCTGTGCCTGGAACTTTTTACTGAAATAAAATTGCTGCAAGGTGATTAACTGGAAATATCCATTGGCTTAAAGGTCCCATATACACATACTAGATGGAGAAGTCGGGGAGAAGGAAAAGAAAAAAGATCTAGTAGCTGAGCAGTAAGGGCACTTGTGGTCTGCTCTCTTCACCCATGATTGAGTACTTTTAATCCAATTATTTAAGTTAAAACATATAAACAGTGAGAGTAAAATGACTGAAACACAATACTTGCTTCTGCCAGGAACCCCTGAGTGCTAAACAAGAATTATCCTGTTCATGTTTTATTCACCTTCTGAAGCAGTTCCTTTTCTATTAGCCTTACAAAAGCAAAACTAGAAAAGGTAGCTATGTTTAGGAAAGCAATTAGGATCTTTGATTAAGAACAAGCTCTTCAGTTCTTAGGAGCCTAGGATAATTATATAGTTTCTCTTTAACATCGAGCACCCCAGCCCACAGACCTGCCACACTGAGTATGACTGGGACATTCAGCAATCACTCCAGGGTCTAGGGCTAGTCTGCAAACCTATATTCCCTGCCCCCTGGATATGCTGATTGATTTGAGATGAGAAACTGAGGGAAAAAGAAAGGTAAAGGAGGAGCTACAAAAGCTACACTGTTTTTTGTAGGCCTCACTGGATCAAAGGCGGTGCAGTACAAACAATATGAAATGGCCTGACAAACGTGACTATGTTTCCCAAATTCATAACTATTTACCCTTGTTCTTACACAAAACGTCATTGCATATAATAAAAAAAGAATGTTTTTTCTAGTAGTGGGCCAAAACTTTTCATGGAGGTCAGTATTTGAAGACAGCAGAGAAGAATGGCATCAAGTGGGCAGAGTTTAGGAACCTTTGCTAATAGTGGAAAACTGGTTATGGTTATGCAATCAGAGCACTCAGTCCAAGTGTTGCTAGAAAGAAAGTTAAGTATTCTTTTCCTTGTAAATTGAAAACATCCATATCATATGGCATGTATTTTAAATATGTATGTGGGTATGCACTTTGAAGGCAATCTTTAAATCTTTAAGTAAGTATGGCTGGTCTAAATATTGTATTTCTTAATGTATGTACTATTTAATTGACTAGAGACGGTCAGTGACTAATCAGGTTGCATCTTGCAAGCAAACCAATAGGTAATGTTACCTCTGGCTGAACTATACTGATCAGAATTTTATTACTGAATCCTTTTTTTGGCTGAATAATCACCAAATGCTAGGATATGTACACGTTCTAGAGAACTGTGGATAAGTGGTCTGTAAAATTAAAGAAAATAAAGAAGAAACAAAGGGCAGACTGGAACTTGTTAGACATGGATGACAGAGAGAAGGAACCAAATAATTTGATGAAAATTTAATTACCTTATAGATACCGAAAGAAGAAACCAATCTTTCAAAAGCTAAACGGCAAAGACATTATAGTTCAACCCATGCAGTCAAACAATGACAAATCTTTGTAAAGAGAAATATAGCAAAAACATGTGCTATTCAGGATAAGAAACAGAGAACAAATAAATGCCATATTAGTTATGGAATAATCTCCCCAGGGAACTGGTGAATTCCTGAACACCGAACACTTTGAAGATTCAGCCTGACAGGGTGCTGGGACATCTAGTCTAGGTCATGCTTTGACAAGAAAAGTTGGACCAGATGATCCTTGGGGTCTCTCCCAACCTGGTATTCTATCATTTTGTGATTTTGTGATTATGAATGTCAGGGTATAGTATTTCTAAGAAGAGTTTATTGGCTCTATTTTAGATGTGACTGAACATTGGTTGCGATTTTGACATCTCAGAAAAACGTAGTAAGTACAAATGGAGTAGTTCAGGAAAAAAAGAGTAAATTTTAATGTTCATTTAACTAAGGCAAGTAAAATATAGGAAATAAAAACTACTTTTAGAAATAAATATATAATTCGGCCTGATACATAATTGAAGGATGCAGTAGCAATCAGTATAATGAAAAGCATATTGTTAAGCCAGCTCAACAACAGCAACAGAATTCTATGAAGTCGTATTCTTGTCACTTTCTATAATGACTTACAAATTACAAATACCCTGTTCTGCTACAAGATACAGGAATACTACTTTTTTACTACTTACGTTTCATTTCTACTGCTTGCTTTTCAAAGTCAGGCTAACATCATTTTTACTGTTCTTTTTGTTGCATTTTTAGTGAAAATCAAATTAAGAAAAAAGATGTAGGATTAAAAAATGCAGTCTTGAAATACTGTCTCAGAATTATATACATTTGGGAGCTGGAGGTGACCAAATTAAACTAATTCTTGGATAGCATAATACTTTCATATTTATCCTTTTATGTGAGGTGATTGAGTGTCCCCCATGCTACCTACTTGGGATCTTAGTTTACATTTGGTGTCCATGCAGAATTGGATTTTTAATTAAGATGTGCCTGGGGTAGCCCTATCATAAATTCATTAGCATGTTGATAATAATATTTAGCAGTTTTCCTTCCTGAGAGTTCAAAACAGTTAAGACAGTAATCATTGCTAGTATTATTTTAAATGTGGGTTAAATACAGCATGAAATGTTGAAGTGACATGCTGAAAGTCAGAGTCAGCAGTAGAGCTGTAGATGAAATCTAGGTACACTAAGCCTTAATTAATTAGAAATACTAGTTCAGATTCCTTCCCAGGGCACACTATAGCATTTTATTATAGGATTGCATTCTTCATGTAGAAGTTTGTCTTTGAAAGCAAAAGTGACTTTTTACTGGACTAATTAGAGAGGAAGCTAATATTTGTATCCAGTAATTCTGTTCCAGTGGAAGAAGTGACACAGACCCAAACACTGAAGCTAAACACAGATACATTTCTGTATTTATGGCTGGTGATTTATTTGCTTCTCTGTATGTTGCATATAAAACAATGATACAGGAAGATACATTCATGCCATTGCATAAATGTTGCCTTGTACATAAGGAAAAGGATTCCTTGTACCTAAGAAATCTAAATTCTATTCCCAGCTGTATTTCCAGCCACAAATGATCTGTATGATTTAGAACTACCTTTCAGCCTCACTGAGACTCAGTTGTCCTGTAAGTAAAAACTTCTCAATATCTTTCAGACAGAAACAGAATTGCTAAAAATCTTTAAGATCAATGATTTAAAGGCTCTATGATACTTTATCAAAAGCAGTACTTGTTTCACTTAAACAGAAATATTGCATCAATGCTATGCTATCTGCCTACACATTTTTTGTATTGTATAGAGGTCTTGCACCTGCCTTTTGTTGTTTTGGCCTAGTTAATACAAACAGATGTTATTAATACAGTTCTGTCAAGCATTATTAGGAAATATATTTATTATAGCTAATAATTATAGTCATATACAGGCCACACATAAAAGACTGTTTTGCTTGTCTCACAAAGTTCAGAGACATAACTTATAACCCAAGCAAATTTAACATCATATGGAGCTGCTGGAGCAAGTCCAGAGGAGGGCCACGAGGATGATAAGAGGACTGGAGCACCTCCCACACGAAGACAGGCTGAGAAAGTTGGGGCTGTTCAGCCTGGAGAAGAGAAGGCTGCATGGAGACCTCATAGCAGCCTTCCAATATCTGAAGGGGGCCTACAAGAATGCTGGGGAGGGACTCTTGATTAGGGACTCTAGTGGTAGGACAAGGGGTAATGGCTTTAAACTTAAACAGGGGAACTTTAGGTTAGATATAAGGAAGAAGTTCTTCACAGTGAGGGTGGTGAGGCACTGGAATAGGTTGCCCAAGGAAGTTGTGAATGCTCCAACCATGGAAGTGTTGAAGGCCAGGTTGGACAGAGGCTTGGGCGACATAGTTTAGTGTGTGGTGTCCCTGCTCATGGCAGGGAGGTTGGAACTAGATGATGTTAAGGTCCTTTCCAACCCTAACTATTCTATGAGTCTATGATTCTATGATTACCTCACACAAAAATAAAAAAAGAGATTGAGCAAGGAAAAAGAACACCACCATCACGCAGAAATACAACAATGAAAAAAAATAATACAGAAAGATAAAATATCATCTCATTAGGCAGCCTCTAATCCCTGAAAATTTGGAAGGCGCTTTCTCCATCAAAAATTTATCTGAAAATTTGCACTACATACCTTCTTTCTCTACAGCAGATTTACCATTGGTATAATTTGGAACAACAGTTCTTAGCTGTAAAAGAAAAAAAATAGCAAAGTTCTATTATTTCTTTGCTAAGTTAGTATATGTGCTAATGACTATAGTAATTCAGGTTTTTTCATGCTACACTTTTGTAGTTTAAAATCAATTTCTAAGACGTTTCTGAATGAAAGCAAGAAAAGACTTAGAAAACTCTCTTCAAAGGAACACTATGTATTCAATCACAAATATTGTTAAAGAACAGTTTAACAAATTTTGTTCTTACATTTACCAGTGTTGAAGATGCTCAATAAACAAGTGGAAATAACGTTGAAATTTTACAACTCTAAGCCACATTTTTGACAACCCTGCTAATTAGCTTAGAACTAATTATAGCTAATAAAAAGTAGCACTTCAAACACTTTGTGGTTTATTTCATTTTTATAGGAAATGTTAGAAATTTAGGCTAACCATTTGTTCTCAGGCCTAAAAAAATGTCAAACAAATATTCAAGGTTACTGGAGCTTTTTAAGGAATATAGCTCACTAGCGAGAAGGGTGCTTCTTTCTCTTCTTAGCAAACCCCACACATACTGTATTAAAAGTTTCAAAAGTTTACTAGCCCTTACTTTGATGACCTATTCTTGTAAAAAACATTGTGAAAAATTCTTATCATTTATGTGTACACAGTTAGTAGAACAAACAATAAAAAGTTTTATAGCTTACTATATCTTATTAATATGTCTAACAATACAACGATAGGCAGTTTTTACTGTTTCTAACCTGAATACATAAAGAATACATCCAAACTGCAACTATATTTTTTGTCTTTAAGTTTAGAGTGGCTGTTGAAAGCACTAATGAAATCTGATCTATGTTAAGAGATGAAGGGGAGAGGACTAGCTCTTTATCAGATAATTTTGTAGCCTATAAATTATAAAATAGACTTTCTTTTAACTAATGAACTGAAGTATTGCAGTCCTAGAGTTTCCCTGTAATTTTTGCAGTACCCTGAAAGGTGATAATAAGTAATGCTGGGACACAATGGTCCCCTTTCCTTGGTTCAAATCTTTTGGCGTACCTTTAGTTTGAATAAACATTTTTCATACATCTACTTAACCTTTCCAAAAAACGTTAAGAGGATATTTACTCACAGGAAAGAGCAGTGTTCTATGCAAGTGTTCTCCAAATCTTTCTGTGGGAAGCTCTAACCCTTCCCTACCCTACAAGCATTTCAGATGGCCAGAATATTTTCCTCAGTGTCAGTTTTCCTCATCAACAGCTCTGCATTCTGTTTATGAGATCACAGAAGTTTTTGCTCTTGACAGGCTAAACATTTATCATTGTTTGATTCATCCCTGCTGGAATATTAAGAACTGCAGGCAGCAAATGGCAATATGCGCAATAGGGGTTTATTACTGATTCTGAAAACTACCTAATTCGCAAAATTAGAAAAAGTCCATAGAGTAAGTGAAATAAAAGCTGGGTTGGTTGCTTGTGGGTTTGGTTGGTTATGTTTTTTTGTTTGTTTGGGGTTATTTGTTTTTTTGGGGGTTATGTGAAGGGTTTTGTGTTTGGGTTGTGGGGTTTCTTTTGTTATTATTTTGGGGTATTTTTGTTTTAAATACTGTCCAGGCAGCATACAGATTTCCTGGAAAACACTAGGATTTAGCTTTTACACTAGGTCTTTGGAGTCATAGCCAACTGCATGGGGTTAAGTACTACTGAAGCAAATACCTTCTTACCAGTAGCTACTATGTACAGCAGAAGACTGAACCCACTAAGCTAGAACTTAGCCTAATTCAAAGCAAATTCGGTGATGTCATGGTTTAAGCCCAGTCGGCAACTTGG
>NW_009909798.1:42701-65648 GCF_000696875.1 Nestor notabilis | reverse complement strand
CGGCTGGTCAGTCTGGAGGGCGACCACGTTGCCGTGCAGATCCAGGACACGCCGGGCTGCATACAGGTACGAGCTGCTCTTCTCTGCCCCATGAAGGCTCAGCTTCTGAGCCCCAGTTTCCTACATGTCTCCTAAGATAGAGCTCCGGCTTCCCTTTGGACCTGTTTAATGGTGCCAGCTCTGATACAGGCTTTATGCTTTCGCTGCTTGATGCCAAATTTGTGCTGTTTGTTGTACTGCAGATGCAGGACGACTGTGTGCAGGTACTGGATGCCTTGTCCCGGTGCGTGAAGTGGGCAGAGGGTTTCCTCCTGGTCTATTCCATCACAGACTACAGCAGCTACCAGACAGTACGGCCCCTCTACCAGCACATACGCAAGATCCACCCGGACGCCAGGACCCCCATCATTATCGTGGGGAACAAAGCAGACCTTCTCCACGCCCGGCAAGTGCAGGCGAAGGAGGGACTACAGCTGGCGAATGAACTGGGCAGTCTGTTCTTGGAGATCTCCACTAGTGACGACTCCCAAGGTGTCTGCGATGTTTTCCAGTACCTGTGCAAGGAGCTCAGCAAACTACAGCACGCCGGCAGCACGGACAGGAGGCGGTCATCCATCATCCCTCGGCCCAAATCTCCCAACATGCAAGATCTAAAGAGACGTTTCAAACAGGCTTTATCTTCCAAAGTCAAATAAACCCCTCTGGTGAGATCCTGTGTGACCCCATAGACCTTATTTTTGTAAACTAGTTAATAAAAATCTTTATTTTTGTACTAACACCTGCAGTATGGGAGTAAGTATGTCGAAGCTTGTGGTTTCCTTGCCATTCTCTCTCGTTTGACTGGTTGGGTTATCTTTACATTAAAAAAAAAAGCAAAACAAAACAGAAGCTGCATAGCAACCAAATAGAGGTAGTTGGAGAAGGGGGTTTTTGCCAGGAGGGTTTGATTCCATTTCTGTTTTGGGCTGGGGTTTGCTGTTTTACACTGCTCAAATGACTTTTTGGGGGCCTCGGTTTCCTGTTTGCAAAATGGGAGTGATAATGATGCAACTAACACTCAGCTGCCTTTATAAAGTGTTTGGAAAGCCTTTGATGGAAAGCTGGATATGGAGAGGGGGGGAAAAAAGCTCTATTAAACATGAAAACATAAAACTGTCTGTAAGAGTTCTGATTATCACAGGATCACTTTCCTCCCTCAAAACTGCTGTTTTGCCTGCACCCATAACCACCTGAATGATGATAAGCTGTTAGGAATGAGCTCCAATTTCTGATGTGCTTTAGAGTAATCTATGCCACAGAATTAATCTCTTGAGCCCCCAGTGTTTAACAGGAGGGTTGAGTTTCTCCTACAGATTACCACGGGACAAAGTGCTGAGCAATCCGCAGCAGAGGAGTGTGTGGGATGGCTGTTGCTTTCTCTGGAGATGTGTGATAGGAAGGACAGATGCGTGGGCTCCCTTAACAGAAAATAGCAGAAAATAGCTACTTTTAAAAGGAACCGCATCTTTATGTTCCCCAGAGCAATTTTGTAGCCATTGGAAACAGGTCAGATGTTTTACTCTCATTTTACATAAGCTCTGAACCTAACTAGAATGATTTTTATTAACTGTTTGCTGGATGTTTGAGCATGGAATGTGGGTTTTGCACTTCAAATGTGCCTCTGAAATACGTGCACAGTGTTGGTAAGAAAATAAAGCTGTGCTCTGTGCTGAGTAGAAAGTGTGGAAGTGGAGTAATCTTTACAGGAGGAAATTCGCTGTTCCCGTTCAAGATTTTGCTTTGGTCTTAAGCTATGAGATTAAAAGAAGATCATTTTCTTCTTTCCTTTTGCTAGGAAAGGCAGGTAGCTGCTGTGTAAGTCCCTGTGCTGCAGGGATGCTGCTGTGCCTTGTAGTTAGTGGGTTGTTTCTGATCCCTGGGACCTGAAGCTTTCTGGAACAACCCCACTATTGATCTCCACATGAAAGTCTTCCTGATGATGATAATTGAGGGAAGGGTGACTGAGCAAGTTAAGGATGATGCTCAGTGGGGAAGCATGGGAGGCCTGTGTTAGTATTGGTTAGGGGTGTGGGATGCTAGCAGGGCTGTTCCCCATCAGGTCCATGTGCACAACATCAGTCAGGTGCATTACATGTGTATCTACTCTCTGAAAGCCCTGTGCTGCCCTACCAAAGGGAACAGGAGAGCCGAAGGGAGGCAGCTCCAGACCTGTGGGAACAGACTGAAACTGGGACCAAAACCTTTGAGTTTATTTGTGGAAGTGCCAAAATGTGGTGATGGCTGGAACAAATCAAAATGCTATTTAAAACATGTTTTAAATATTTCTTTGCTGTGGGAGCTGCTCTGCTAGGCCCAGGATTCTGGGGATTTATGGGAATGAGCAGATCCCTGGCAAACTTGAACTTACCACACTGTCCATAAATTCACAGGGAAATCTGAAGGGGAGCTGAAAAATCACAAGTGGGATATTTATGCAGCATTTCACTGTCCTGAAATCAGGGATAATGAGACATAGCTGCTGCAATAGGGTCTTGGTTGTTTTTAAACTGTAGCTTTTGTCTTTGGAAGTGACAAACCTCAATTTCCGATTCAAGTATTCAGTACCGAGTTCCACCAAGCAAATTACTAAAGGCACAAAATATGCTGAAAGGACAGGTAATGTGTACTGGACCTGTCTGCATCTCACCACAGTCCTCAAAGGCCAGGTGAATGACAGTGTCAGGCACTGACCTCTGGCAAAGCAGGAGCTCAGGGCCCTGCTGTGGTAGAGAGAGAGAGTTTGGGCAGGAGCAAGAGGATAAATACAGCCATTTGCCCTATCTCTGCCATGGGGAGAACCTACGTAACCCTCGTTATGTAGGCACCCACATTTAGGTGGAGGCACAAACCCTCCCAACCTCTCCGCACACTTCCCATGCTGTTGAGCTGGTTTGGCTACATGTCGGGAGCAGGATGAGGCCTCTTGGGGATGTAGTGAGGAATCTTGCTGGCTAAAGCACACCCATGGCAGGGAGGGAGGGTTGCTCTGACCTGCCTCCAGTCTAAGGCAGCAGCTGAGCTGGGTCGTTGGGGATAATGCTTTTAGGTACAGCTACATAAATCACACATTTAAGCTGTTTGTCAGAATTTGACCCAGTAGCACAGATTTATCTTACCTAGGAGTTTTCAGACCGTGCGACCCTGAGCTGATGGGCAAAGCACAGGAGGAGCCCACTTGCTCCCAGCTCATTTTGCCCCAGCGTTTTCTTTTTGGCGAGCGGACAAAGAGAGGCACACTGAGGTAGGAAGAGAAAAGCATCTCTCTAGTGCTAGCAGAGGAACTCCAAAGTCTTGTTTCTCTTGGGCCATGGCCACTCACACCCTCCCTTCTGTATTCTTGCCATCACCAGTCTCTTAAGTCCTTCACCTGCAGGCAAGGGTGGCTTCAGGAAGGTAAGTAGGGCATGGCCTGGCTTTTCTCCTTGATCAGAGGAAAATATGTGTCTGCCTCCTTCCTCCCACACCTCTGCTGTGAAACAGAATGGCAGCAATTTCCCCTGACAAGACAGGTGAGTGGGTTCTCAGAAGCAGGGACGTGTGTGGCATCACGCACTATTGTGGCTGCTACTACATCAGCATCTCCCTCCTGTTGGGCTATTTTGCCTACTTATCTCTGCTGAGATCATCCAGTAGTGCTTTAAGACTTCATGAATTTTAAAGTAGCACCTGCTATCAACCTGTTCTGCACTTCATTTCAGGAGCAGCAGATCCCTAGACAGAGATAGGGTTGTTTTCTTCAAAAGGCATTTCAAATGTCTTGCTTTCCACCCTGCTCAAGCAGCCTGGACTTACTCTGCTTCCTTGTTGCCTCTTGACCTGGACTTGGCTACCAGCACATGCAACGGTCAGTGACGCAGGTCTGTGCTGTATTTGTCTGGTCTGTTTGGATGAAGGACCTTGGACAAGACAGACCATGGACAAGAAGGACTGCATTCACACTGTGGGCAAGAGCTAGGTTCCAGCTTCAGACAGGCAGCAAAAGTGGTGGAGGCTTGGATGGACAGACAACTAGAAACAAATCTGCATCTGCCTGGAACTTCTGTAAAACAGTTTTAGTCTTGGCAGACTTCAGTGGCTTTTGGTGTAGCTGTTGTTTATTTAGGAAGGTCTGGATAGGTTCAGAATAAAGTCCTTTAGGGAAAGCTGACCTTCTGCAGCAGCTGTTGCACTTGGTACATGACCGCTGGTGATTCACACCAGTAAGACAGCAGGATCTCTTCAGCGGGGATCCACAGCCAGTTGTCCTTCTAGGAGCAGCATCTCCAGGGATAATGCTGTCTCTGTATCACATGAAATCCTCCAAAGAGCTGTCTTCCTGAGGAACCTTCAGAGTGGCACCCCTGAAAACCTTGTTGTGAGTTAGAGCATGGCTCACCAAACAGTAGTTCAGCTTGGTTTCTGGGTAATTAGTGACATTCAGATGTTCAGTAAACCCCCACTGATTCTCAGACATGCTCTTCCATCACCCCCCTCTTTCCACCTGTCTGAAAAGAAGGAGAAAGCAATGCCTTTTGATGGAAAATGCTTCTGAGATAATTGGTTTATGGAGTTTTCTTACTACATTCATCGCTGATTCTCCTGACTGAAAGATGTATAAATACATATTGTGACTTACTGCGCGTGATTATATATACTGTGGAGCATAACCAGTTATATACTGTCTTCCCACACTACCAAAAGAAAAATTAGGATATAGAAATTGAGCATCCATTTCACTGGCCTGTGATACTTGATTTACAACTGAAAAGCTGTGTAGTGAAGTTTGCGTAAGGATTATAGAGCTCCATGGATGTTACAGCTGCTGTTTTCAAAAATGCACTTGGTTGTTGCTATCCATGTTTTCCTTTCTGGCCTGAAAATAACCGCCCATAGGGGAAACACTCGCTCAGAGGCCCTCATGGTGTGAGCTGCTGTGCACAGGTAGCTGTGTTTGCCCCATGCCTCGTCCTTTGGGCTTTACTGGATAAGAGCCTGGGCAAAGGCACCTGCCCGGCCTCGCAAGTCATGGATGAACAGACTGTATTTTGCTCTTGATCCGTGCACAACATCACTATTAAAACGTATCTGTCCAGGAAATTGCGCAAGTCTATTTGTCAACCCGCGCTACTGGGAAGCGGTAATTAATTCTTAAAGCTGGGGTATTTTTCTTCTAAGGTATTTGGCTCTGTCCCCATCACTAAAAACATCCTCTCCTCAGGTTTCAAATGGTCTTTGTAAACATTTCATAGTAATTTCCCCCCTCAGGACGGTAAGCCAATATCAGCAAATATTGTTTCTGGGAGCAGCTCTGAGAAGAGGGCACTGAACTCCCTGGCTGGGGCAGCGAGGTGAATTACATACTTCAGTCCCGCAGCTGATGCTTCCTTCCCCTCCTGCAAACAAGTCCCAGTGCAGGCAAAGTGATGTGCCTGTTGTCTGGGGCTCACAGCCTGAACCTTGCAGGAGCCTTTAAGAACACAACCATCCTCAGCGAGCTGACTTCCCACTGCTGCAGTTTCTTTTGATATTAAGAAGTCCAAAGGTCTCTTTAACCCTTGGAGGCAGAAATGGCAGAAGCTTGAGGAGTGCAGAGACCATGGAGAAACCACAGTGACTGCAGCATGGTGTTGGCAATCCCTTTGGATCTGAAGCAGCTGAGGAGGTGTTACCTACCTGCAATGCAAGAGCAGCCAATAAATGTGGATGCCACTAGGCTGATTTGGGTAAAACCAGATGGGTTGCACTGAGCTGCTGGGAAGGAAAGGGCTTGTCAGTCACCCCACCATGCCCAGCGCCAGGGAGGGGGCAGCTGCCCCCAGGAGTTAGCCTGGGTCCTGCCCAGCAGCTTAGGGGACTCCTCTCACCTGAACTGAGACATCTCAGCAGCCCCTAAGCAAAGCATCCTCTACAGCCCATGAAGAACAGGAGGCACATCTGACCATTTTGCTCCTCCACAGGGAGGGATCACCTCGCATGAAGCCCCCATCTTGAGCAGCCCAGCCTGGTCTGTGCACCCCAGCAATGAGGACACAAGTCTGTGGCCCAGATTTACAGTATTCTGTCGTTCTTCACCATCTTCAAGCAGCCACATTTCCTCTACCTGCCCCTAAACTGAGTTGGGACAAAGCTGACCCAGACTTTTGACATGAAGTAACCACTTCATCAGTGCAGGTGGCGGGGGGGGGGACATTTGACAATTTTATATCAGAACTATGGGGTTTTTTACCTTTCTCTCACCCCTTCATGTCTCAGACAGTGCATAGAGGCTAAATCAGAGAGCTTTGTTTGGGTTTATTGCATTCTCCAAGGTGTCCGGTATCCCACTTGAGTGGCAATGTCCCTGTAGATTAAGGGTGCTTAAAATACAGCGTTGGTCAAGAGGGAATTTTCCATCTGTCCAAGTGCTGCCTGCTAAAAGACCTCCTAATGGACTGTTTTGTGGCTGTTGCACAACAAGGCTTTGGCTGTTATTTACAATGTGCAGATGAGCCACATCACCTGCTCTGTGCTAGGGGGTCCCCATCCCTCGGCCACCCGCAATGGGGAATGATGCCATATCATTTTAAGGAGACCCTCAAGAAAACACTGGTGCTTCTGGAGTGAACACAAGCAGGAGCAATTCTTCAGGTGGGTTTGACTCCACTTTCCTTTAAACAGGTACCAGCAAGTGGTTTGCTATTAAAAAGGTATAGAAAATGTCATATCTGGAGGTTTACGTAGTTTTCTGGTACATAGCAAATGGATACAGATGGAGCGTGACTTCTGGAGTCCCTTTAGTGTTTAAATAAGAAGATGTAAATGTAAGAGGTAGTCTGAGTCTCACATGCCTATCTCATGCAAATCATCTTGGCATAGAAGAGAACCTATCTAGAATGAAGGGCTATTGATAGGAGCAAGAGTTCTGTGCTAATTCGGGCTCATACCTTGATGATCAAATATGCATCTAATTGTTGAGGTGACTGCTAATTTTAGCTCTGGTTTTGAATAATGGAATAGTGTTATTAGTCTGATGTAAAACTGTCCATATTTGTTATGCAAAATTGCCCTCTCAGTAGTGAAAGAGCCTACTTTGATTCTGCCTAGCTAGTAAAGCACAGTGCACAATAAATATGCATGCAATTAGTCTAATTTGAGTGAACAAAGAGGTAGTGCCCAATATAGCTGAAATTCTAAGAACTGGTGTATCAGGTGCAATGAATTGTTTTTCCTGGCTTTTGATTGTTTCAGGGATTTCTGAGCAAGCTTGCTTAGAAGGTATTATAGTCCATTCATCTTTGTTAATGAAACATTCACATACGAAGCTGGTAAAATATAAACAAGATCTGAAGCAGAACTGAGTTATTTTCATGTGGGCAATGAGGTCTCTTGCTGCCTGCTAATTGTCCCTAGATTATCTAGGTCTACACGAAACAGCATTCGGTCCTGGGTATCTTCTGGGCCTTCTGGGATGTTCAGATCCCTAATGACAATTTTTTTACCTTTTTTTTTTGTTGTTGTTCCCTGCAGTTCAAAATATCCAAAATTATTTGAGACCTGTGTTTGAGCCCACAAAAGTGGTGTTTTTATAACAATCCTCTCCTAAGACACTTCCTTGCCAGACTATCCAAACCCATGTCCCTCAGCATCTCCTTGCAGATCATGCTCTTTAGGCCATGGACCATCTTGGCAGTACTCCAGTGGACTTCCTCCAGCTTCTCAGTGATCTCTGGAACTGGGGGTCCCAACACGGGACAACATTTCTGGGGCAATCTTACCAACACTGAGTAGAAAGGGAGTAGTAACTACCCTCTGACTGCCAGTGACATTGCTCCTGACACATCCCCAGTGCATGATTTGCCTGATTTGCATTAAGTTCTCACTGAAGCCCAGGGCCTTTCCCGCATGGCTCTTTTGTAGGCAGTAGGATGCCATCCTTCCCCAGAGCATAGCGTTTGCACTGCTCCTGTTGAACTCTGAGGGGTTTCTATTGACACAGGTCCCAAGTTTCTTAAGGTCCCTCTGGACTGAAGCTCTGCCAGCTCTGCCAAACGGAGATGGATGTCATTGCTTCTAACCTGTTACCATCTGTAAATGTGCTGAAAGTGCCCTCTGTGCCATCAGCCTGGTGACTGATGAAAATATTGAACAATATCAGCTCCACGTCATCCCCTGTAGTCCTCTGTTCATTACTGGCTGCCAGATGGCCCATCACAACATTGATTACTATTCTTTGACCTAATGGTCAGCTAATTTTCAGTTCATCCAGCAGTTTGTTCATCCAACTCATGTTTTGCATGAAAATGTTGCAGGAGACTTTCCAGTTGTCTGAGCTGTCCTCAATCACTGTGAGTTTCTGATGATGGACCACAGCCATGAAGCCACATCAGCACTCTTATCTGCTCACCTGGATAGGAATACTTACAGCATCATTTGCTGCTCCTCCCACTGGTTGTTCACCTGCTTCCCAAATCATGCTGGACATGTGAAGACATGGGAGTGAGCTTTGCCAATGAAAACCTATGTAAAAAAAGCATTACATGTTTTGGTCTTTTGCTTATCACCTATCAGTGGGTTGTCTCCCTCAGTTCATTGGTGGACCCACAGTTTCTCTACATTTCCTTTTCCTGCTAACACAGTATAGCATCCCTTCATGTTTCTCTTTGTCCCTAGCTAGTCTAAGCTCTGGCTAGGCTTTGTGATGAAATCCTTTCTGATTTCATCCCAGAGTGAATGAACAATGCTTGTGTGCTCCTTTTGCTTGCTTGCTTGCTCATGTTTTCAACTGTTGTTAACTCTTACTTTGTATGCCAGATGAGAAGACACTTGCTTAGACAAACTCCTGATCTTTCTGCACAAGGGGATGGTTTGCTCCTGAACTGTCATTTTCAGATCTCCTGGGCCACAATTACTCTTCTCTGGCCTCCCAGGCTTGGTGTTGGGTTAGCAGGTCACAAACATTTCTCCTTGTAATCCCACCTCCAGACTGCACTCCCCATCTGTTTGCAGTTTGGGCCCACAAAACTGACTCAGATTCATGTAATTTCTGTGAACCATGGGCTGGGGAGCCCTGCTGCCCTCAGGAATTTCCATAGCTCAACTCCCTTTCTGCAGGGCTTGTCTCCTCCATGTCAGCAACCAGAGAAGACAGCAAGTAATGGATTTAAGCAGCAGCATGGGGATTTAGGCCAGAAATTTGACAATAATTTCTAAGTGTCTGGACAGTTAGTTCTGCAAAACAAGCACAGTGATCCCATAAAACCTCACCCTTCAGGATTTGTAAGAACAGTCCAGAGACATACATAGAAAAGAAGAAAGAAGAGGGCAGTGGGGTTATACCAGCAGAAATTTGTTATAATTGTCCTAATTTCCACTGTCAATAGAATCATAGAATGGTTTGGGTTGGAAAGGACCTTATGATCATCTAGTTCCAACCCCTCTGCCATGGACAGGGATACCTCACCCTAGACCATGTACAGTGGCTCCTTTTTCCTCTCCCCATGTTGAAAAGGAGCCATGCTCCTGTGGCCAGGACGCTTTCTCCATCTCCAGTTCAGCAACGTATCATGGAAACATTGAGCCACCTCATCAGTCACTATGAGATGTGGGATGCAGGGTTAGGTGCTCGCTTGAGAGGAAAGCCCTGGGGCTCAGGGTGCAGCTCAGCTCCCCAGGGTAGGCTCCAGAGGCTGCCACCCCCGTGAAGGGAGGAGCTGTCCCACTAGCGCTGAACACCCTCCTCTTCCCCAAAAGCTTCAGATGAGCCTGGGCTGAAGATCTTCACTTTAGTGTGTGCATCTAACCACATTCACCCTTCCCCAGCCATCCTGCGGGTCAGGGTTACCCCACAGGAGCCACAGTTAAGGACACTCACGTCCATCTCAAGTCACAAATCAGCATCTCTGCCCCCATTAGCTAAAGCCAGATAAAAGCAAAACCAACCCTAAATCTCCACATTTCCTAGTGAAATCAACCTATTCCTTGGTGAGCTCGTGCAATCTGCAGTTTCACAGTTCTTCAAAAGTGGTTTATAAAAATATTAACCCACAGGTGTTCATGCTTTGGTTTAGTTCCCCGTGAACACTCAGGGTTTGATGCTAAATTGTAAGGAAGGTGAGATCTAGTTGGGGGTTGTATTTTGCACACTGTCAAGGGTGAGGGAAACAACGGTGTTTCTTTTGTGGGGCAAGTATTCTATGTACAGCAGCATGTACTCAAGCAAGGAAATTACGGACCCTGGAACACAAGTGCTGTAATAGTTTATAGCATTTAAATAAATTTAAAATGTGGAAACTCCAGCAGGTCTGCAGCTTGTCAATACCAATTTTTGTCCTAGGGACACTTTAGAACAGCAAACTCCTTTATGAAAGATTTCCTAAAGGAAATGGAAATTTGGAAGACATGTTTCTTTTATTATTTCTTACATTATTTCTTAAATTTCTTATATTTCCTTTCTGCTCCTGACCACAAACTCTGTATAATCTCTCCACAAGCAGGTAGACTGAGAGAAGATTTTATTACCGACGAACACTGGCAGTGTTTCTCCTGCCTGAATAAAGACAGATTTGTGTAACCATTGCTGCTGTTGCCCAGAAAATGCACCAGAATTCCTCACCAGAAATCAAAGGCAAGCCAGACTTCTTTTATTATTGATTTTTCTAAATAATTTCTAATGTTATATACTTTTGCATTCACAGTACAAGTCCCATGGTGTGACTTTTACTTAAAACCCTCAGCTCCTGGAGATGAATCTCCTGTCATTCAAGGCAAATTTCTAGCTTTCACACATGAAAAGTGATGGGCTATGATCTAATGCAACCCAAAGGCTCAGAAAATGAGAGAGCATCCTGAGCTCCAAAGCTTGTTTTTCAAATTGCATGATTTTTCAATCAACCTACTGATGCGGAGACAGAAGGAGGAAGGAGGAAGCACAGCTCACAGTGATTTTTTTCCCTTCTCCAGCTTTTCTATATGTCCAGGAAAGCAGTGCCAGAAGTCATTGGCTCATGGGAACCTGGCAGCTGCGGCTGTTGAGAGGACAGGGGCTGGCTGAGCTTTGGGAAAGGAAGCTCTGGTGAAAATACATCATCTTCTTGCTTTCCTGTTGCCCTTTTCTTCCTCCAGGATTGTTGAACCTTTGATTCATCTTCATGTTCAGAGAAAATGTTGCTCTCTGGGGACTCAGACAGCTTTGTTTAATCTTCCCAGGGCTGTGCTCAGAGCCTTGAGTGAGTCGTTACTAGCAGCAGCTCTGATTTGAACCCGGCCCTTGCTGCTATCAATCCACAGTGGGCAGAGGGTCGTGCTCAGCTGGAGAGCCAAGCTGAGAAAGGAAACCTGCAGGAAGTGAAACCTCGTGGACACGAGCCTTAGCTGGGGGCTGCTGCTGCCTCCTGTTTGTGCCAGGAGGGTGGGCAGCACCCCTCCAGCCCAGGCAAGGCTAGGAGGCTTGTCCTGCCACCATTCCCAACGGTGGGGTGGTGGGGTGCTTGCTGAGTAGGTTAGTGTATTGGGGGTTTCTTTTGTCTGGAAGAGGACATGAACAGAGGAGCTGATGGGTCAGCAAGTAATGGGGTTTGTCTCTGCTGCAGCATCCTAAATGGGTGATGGATGGTCCAGATGGGAAAGAGATGTTGCCATCCTCTGCTGTCACACCTCCTGCACTCTTTCTAAGGGAAGAGTTCTCAAGAGCACAGCCTCCAGGAGCCTTCTGGGCTGGAGATGTGTTTGCACACATCCAGGGGGACATCCTCCACCTCTGCTCAGTTGGGACACCAAGGCTTGGAAAGTACCAGGTTTACTCAGACCCTCGCGCTCTGCCCCTGCACAGGTCCCGGTACAGTCTCAAAGTGCTCTCTGACATTTATTGTTTTCTTCAGAAGCCCCACTTGTGTCAGACAATCTCCAGCACCATGTTTCCAACGCCTGTGTGCTTCACCCCTCATCCGGAGCACCTCTGCTTCCTGGTTTTGGCAGGGCTGGTCTTAACCGGCTGTGGAGCCCGGACTTGCCTCCTTCAGTCAGTCGGACACTGTGGCCCATGCACCTGGGCTGCTCCAGTTTGCCCTACAGAAATATCTGCCGGTCGGATGAGGAGAGAGTGCAATTTGGCAGTTTAATTCCCACAGATTGCTCTGAAGACACCAGTCAAGTCGCAGCTGGCTTGTGGCTTTTAAGAAAAGTGCTAGATCTCTGCAGTGCGGCTGCTGGTGCTGGGGGAAAGAGGGAGACAAACCAGGAAGCGCTGCCGTGAGCTACTCCACCATCGCTTCCTTGTGGAGGCAAACACCACATATTCTCCGACCTCATTTCCTAGCTCATCTGCCCACTGTAAGTGACCTGCAAGGATATTACACGTCATGAGTGGCATCGGGAGAAACTTCTTCAGCTCTCAAGCTTCCCTCTGCTGACTAAGCTGCTGCCAAGAGCAAGCGGTGATGGTGGCACCGGTGACCACAGATGTAGCGGGGTGTGTGTCTGTGGTCCCCAGTGCTCTCCATGTCACGCACTGTGTCCTTATACATGTGTTGGGTAAGATGTTTGACACAAATGTTTTCCATTTACAGTGAAGTAGAGCCTTGCTGACACCATTTGCCAGGCAGCTGCAGACAAACAGAGCATATTCCTTCTTTTTTCCCCAAACCAGGACTACTTGTTGTTTTCCACCTACCAGACCCAAGCATACCCCACACCAACACCACACTCAATGCCGGGGAACCCGAGGGTGCTTGGGGCACGGAGGTGTGATCAGCGCTGGTACGGCTATGCCGTGCTTCTTTCCTGGTTGTTAATGTCAGTAATGACACAGGTGGTATGCCAATACACCCACAGGCTGCAGGAGAATCTGGCTTCTTTCCTTCCTCCTCACAAGATGTGCAAGCAACTGGTTGGACTGGACTGTCAAACCTGCTTCAGTCTGCTTGTTTGCAAAGTGAAACCTCCCAAACCTCCACACAACCGCAGGAAGAATAACTGAGAGGAGTGGGTCAAGGGGCCCTGGGAAGGTACTTATCATAACTTCTACCTTCTACACATTGAAACTCTGATGCTCCTAAGTGGACGTTTTGTGTTTCCAACATCCAGCAACTTTGAGCCGCTAAAATCAGAGCTAAGTATTTTACAAAATGGTAGTGAACTGCTTCTGTTGCCCCGGATTGCTCAGATTCCCTGCCTGCTTTGTGAGCAGCCAGCCCACGAGATGTGACGCCAAACCTTCCTGGTGCAATGCCTTCAATCCCCAAGACCTCTGCTGTGCTTAGCAGAGAGAAGACTGAGAGAGTTGGGGTTGTTCTACTTGGAGAAAAGAAGACTCCAGGAAGACCTTATAGCGGCCTTTCAGTACTTAAAAGGGGCCTATAAGAAAGATGGGAAGAGACATTATAGCAGGGCCTGTTGCAATAGGACGAGGGGTGATGGTTTTAGACCATCCTAACCCTAGGAGAGATTCAGACTGGACAAGGGGAAGAAATTTTTTACAATGAGTAAAACACTGTCACAGGTTCCCCAGAGAGGTGGTGGATGCATCATCCCTTGAAACATTCAAGGTCAGGCTGGATGTGGTTCTGGGAAACCTGATCTAGTTGAAGATGTGCCTGCTCATTGCAGGGTGATTGGACCTTTCAGAGTCCCTTCCAACCCAAACTATCCTATGATTCTATATTCTGACAGTGTGACATCATTCCTTAAAATTTTCTCAGTAATAAGAACAGAATTACATCTTAGAGTGTGAAATCTTACCACTTCCCGAAATGGTTTGAGAGGTAAGGCATTATTTTACCGACTGTGGTATCTGACCTTTAGAAAACACAGAAGGTTGTACTGGAGGCAGGAGCCATTGTGAAGACCTAAGTGCCAAAATGAAGGTTTTATTACAAATATATCCCCACATCTTCTGTAAACATTTATTTTTGTATAGACATAGATTTCAGTTTGCTCTTAATGTACTTTCTCATTTTTCATTCCTTTCAGATTACTCCCACATACAGTCTGATAGCTACTCCATGTCTTCTTGCAGTCACTGGTTGACTGCATCATGAGCATCTCTGTTGTGTTCATAGCCGTGTGTAGAAGTGAACTGAAAAGTCAGGGTTTGATCCAAAGAGCATGTCAGAGGATGGTTCCATAGGTCATTTCTTTTTCTTTTTTTTTATTTTTTGTAAAAATTGCCTTTATTTTTCAGGAACAGCAAAGGGGCAGTGTTTCCTTTTATACGAGTACAAATAAAAACAATTTCACTGATTACAGTTAAGAATGAGACCCAAGAAAAACAACCTTTAAGTATAAACCTATCTTTATGCTACTGCTCATTTCATAAAAGCTTGATGATTCAGGTGCTCTTTCTGGCAACCTGAGGGGGAGAGGGATTACATATTCCACACCAAGATGGCAGAAAATGCTTAAAATGTTTAGCTTGGGTTTTTTTCGAGAACAACTAAATCTTCATCGATTTTTCTGGAGATCAAAGCTGAACATACGTAACTAGAAAGAATAGCCCCCGGGAAAGCAGGAAAAAAAAGGCATGACACTTTACATTGATTTAGCCATTATGTTCTACTTGACAAATGGAATATAGCAAGAAGAGACATTACACATAGTGGTTTCCAAAGGTGGCCTTGCAAGTACTCACACACAATTATGGCTTTAAATACAGTAGCAAGTGATAGAGCTTTGCACCTCCCTCTTTACCTTTTAAATCATAAAATGACACATAGTGCTTCTTAGTCATCCAAAGGATGCCACAGAGGTGGGTAAAGCATCACTATGTTCCTTTTTACAGGGAAGGTAGTAGAACAATGGAGAGGAAAAAACCTAAGCAGATACAAAGAAGGAGGGAGGCTTTTACAGGAAGACGAGATGCTTCTCTGGGTCTTCCTGGCTGCTTGCAACTGAGCTTTCAAAAATCCTCTAACTTCCACTTCTGCAGGAACACACACAAAGTACTGCTTGGGCCATCAAAGAAGAATTGGGGTGTGCCATTTCCAGCTAGACATTTTGGACAGTGGAGCATGACCAAAACAACCAGCTGCTGAAGACTGTCTCCTGGACAGAAGGAAATGTTATATGAAGACTACTTAAGATCCATCCAGTGATTTTAAAGAAAAAGTTGCCACCAATGGATTCTTATCTCATGTTTTGTTCCAAATAGAGAAGGGATGAAGTCAAGTTGCCTTTGACTTGATAAAAATATATTCAGGGGTCAGGACTGGAAAAGGCTGCACACATGTCCTTAAAGAACAATACATTTGCTTTCAGCCCAGAAAACCTGGTAAGTCCTATTTAGGACTGAATCACCG
This sequence comes from Nestor notabilis, assembly GCF_000696875.1. Classification (NCBI taxonomy): domain Eukaryota; kingdom Metazoa; phylum Chordata; class Aves; order Psittaciformes; family Psittacidae; genus Nestor; species Nestor notabilis. Next base: position 50,361 of record NW_009909798.1, on the reverse strand, counting down.
CTTCTCGAACTTTTATGCACATAAATTTACCTCAATTTGTACTTCCTGATTAATCCTACTTCCAAGATCGTAAGCAACTTTATATCCTGCATCATGTGATCATCAACCCTTTTTGGATCTGGAAGTATAAGAATATACTTATGGCTTGAGAATAGACCTGCTATCCAGGTAGTGAATACCCAAAGCCTGCAAGGCTTGGTCCATATTGCTATATACAGTGGAGACTAGACTAGTATTTCTGGAAACTAAATACTACTGGAGACAGACCACAGCCTCACTGGGGTGTTCACGCTGCTCAGGGCTTGTCCTTCTGTAGGAAGGACAAGCTAGTCCTTTTTCTCTTGGAAAAAGCTAGTTGAAGAGGTCCAAACTGGAGCGGGGAGTGAGCTCAGAGTGCAGACAGTTGCATAGATGACCAAGTGCTCAGATTCTCTTCCTGGCTCTCTTTCACCCAGTAATGTAAGTTCATCCTTTAAGACTGCTTTTTCTAATGCTTTGTCAACTTGCTTATGTGTTTTTCACATAAGTGTGGGCCTTAGCCAGAAAAGATACCTGTTTTTATAGATAAAGATAGCAAGTTCTTTCTCTAGCTTCCTTGTATGGGGTCGTGGACATGGACAGCCTGTGTCAAATGTTGTCTTGTGAGAGTCACTTGCACTTGAGTGAAGGTACCACTGGGGTTCAACTTCTGCCTGTGGTGCAAAGGGAAAGGGTGGAGGTCAGAGGGCAGGGGGAGTCCCAAATGACCACCTGTCCCATGTCCTGATTGACTCTCTTCAACCACACTCCTCTCTGTAGACTGAGAAGGAAAAGATCAATGGATGGATGGATGGATGGATGGATGGATGGATGGATGGATGGCAAGATAGACAGACAGACAATCTGTTTGATGTGTTAATTGCCTGAAATGCTCTGTTCCCTGAGTTGCTTTCTGTCCTTGGCAAATCTTTAAAACAGAGCAGCAGAAAAACTGAGCTAGAGCTGTAAGAAACATGGCATTAAAAGGAGAGGGCTAAGATAATGTCAAGCCATGGTCATGTTAGTCACAGCTGCCTTTGAGGTTGAAAGGGATGCCATTATATACACAGTGTGAGTATAGTAATGCCTGGATCTAGTCTCCAGGACTTTCTATCTTGGGGCAAAGTCCCACCAAATTCCATTTGACTCTGTAAAATCATTAGTTGCTGTCCATGGCAGTATGTCGTGCATCCACTGTTTGGCGACCGGTACTTCTGCAGGTATTTCCCCATGACACACCTGCATTGCATACTCACCTCCCTCTCTTTTCCAGACACCCTCTCTCCATGAGCAAGGCATGAGGACTGTACCTTTGCTAAAACAGTCTCTGCTTCATTCTGGGGACATTTGCACGGTAAGTGTCAGGACCTTGGGTATCACCTCACCTTTGCTCAAGGACTGTATTTAGGCTCCGGCCCTTGCCCATGGTCCCTGCTCAACCTCCTTTGCAGGCCTGTGTCCGGCCATGACCCTTGCTGAGCCCTTGCTCTCGCCACTACCTGACAGTGAGTGCAGCATCTTCCACCTGTTTGCTGATGGGAAGTATTTGCAAATCTGTGGAACAGTCAACCTATCCTTTGTCTCCACAATGGTGCCCTTCAATTACCCACACTGGATCCAGTGTCACCCTGGCTTATGTAATTGCCTAAAGGTATAGCTGTAGGGCTGCATGCTACTGAGCTGCTGCTCCTCTGCCACAGTCGTGGAATCCTGTCTTTGTTGGACTGCTGTGTGATAAAGGCTTCATTCAGTCTGTAGAGCTGTTGTTCTCTTCCAAGTGGCTCTTATGTTTCCTCTCCCTTACTGTGCTGCTGCAAGATCTTTATTGTGGGAAGCTAAAATAAAACTAATTCATTGTTTGCTAACAACTCCAGCGTTTGTGAGGCAGCTGCACACTTACCCTCCATAAAATAAAGAATTCCCATCATTGTGGGCCTGGCTTGGCCCTCTCTGGAGCCAGGAGGACTTTGTTTTGATATGAATTAAGCCCCAGATGATGAGGCTGGTATCAGCAAATACACGTTTTCCCTGCTGTAAGCCAGTCTAGCTGAGCCACAATGCAGTTCGTGAGCAACCAATTGTACCTGATGTATCATGAAACTGTAGTAAATTTATCATCACAATCCTGCTAAAAGGAGTATTGGGCAGATGATGACAAAGCCAGATGCACAGCATAACCTTAACTGCAACTGGTGGTTTTGGGGTTGGTTCCCCCTCCTGACAGTGTCACCAGCTGTGATGTTCCTATACCAAGCTATCAATCTCTGTTGGACACTTCTTTGGGCAGTGATCTCCTGAGTTTCTAGGCTAGCTTTCCAGGCTCCTCAATGTCCGTACATCCCAGGTGAATGGCCTTGATAGGTGTATAGCGGATCTGCTGCTTCCCTGACACTGGAGAGCAATTGTGGCAGTGTTGGCATATTGAGTGGTCTGAGAGGAGACCCTGGCAGTCTTATCTGCAATTGTTTTGAATAATGTAGTAAAGCTGACCACATTTTTGGGAAGGACATCTAGATTTCCACGACGTTTTCAATTATTTCATCAGACTTCAGTCTGTTTTACTGATTGCAAAGCAAGCCTGTTCATTGTTTTGACTGGCTTGGCCTGGTTCATGAACAGCATGTGGTTTTGGACGGGCCTCTAGTTTTTAAGAAATGCTCTGTGTTTCACAGCTTCCCCTCTGGGGCTGTGTCCTCCAGCCACTGTTACCTGACCTGCACCGGCTCATGCACAGCACCTAAGGAAATGACCCAGTGACTCTCGGACACGGAATGTGGCAAGGTTTTGCTTTAGCTTCCCTGATGCATCTCTTGCAGCATGAGGTTTTTTGTGCTGTAACTAAGCGTAATCGCCATAAATATCTGCTCAGGTATAAAACAATCACCTACCTCATGAAAGGTTTCTGTGTAAATTGCCCATGTTTACGTGGGAGTGTTTTCTTCTCTGCTGGAGAAGAGTCCTTATAAGGAATAGTAACAGCAAAGATTCTGTTAAAGAAAACTGTTTATTGAAGGTTTACTATTTCATGGGTTTTAGTGTAGAATCGTTTACGCAAAGCTGTGAGTCACAGCTGAAGTTCCGCGTCTGAAATCGCTGTCAGAGTGAATGAATTTTGTGCATGACAAAGAGATCAGTAGTCTGCATACATTACAGTCAGTTCATAATTACCTGAAAATCACATGGCAAATTATAATTAGGACAGGAGCTGTTAAAATCAAGAACAAAAGAAGGCCAGAACCTGAAGCTGTTTACTGCTGTGCTTCTCCTCCTTGAAGGCTTATGAAAGATACCCTAAGTCTTCTCCAGAAAGCACCATAAAAATCATCAGTGTGCCTTCTAACTGCTGATGCTGTTGTAAGTTTGGCAGAAATGTCTGTGAAGTACAACATTTACTTGTGGTACGTGTCACAGGGACCTAGGCATGAAGACCTAAAATTGACAGGTCTTGATAGCAATAACTTCATTCTCCTGCCTGGATGGTTGAGCCTACCTAGCAAATTCAAATGACCTGTGTTTATGGCTGTTCCATCTCCTCTGCATCCCGGCTGTGCGGTATCTATTAAAATAGACCTTCCTCTAAGGGGGTCTTTCTAGAAGCAAGGAGGAGAGTTACAAAAGGTGAAAGATGCCTCAGGAAAGAGCATGTCACTCTTGGAAGAGGTGACTATCCATCAGCTCCACAGGCTGGAGGAGGACTGAGACTGCAGCTAAGTGACTGGGAAAAACAGAACAGAATGAAATCTTGAAAAGAGACTTTTCGGAGAGAGAGGCTAAAACCAACCAACCACCCCCCTTCCAAGCCTGACAGTGCAGACAGCGATCGATCTCTAGTCAATGGGTTAATGCAGTGGTGGTGTAAGAATGAGCTCAGCCTACGCAAGCTTCAATCACCCACAATGAGCTCTTGCCATAGCCCCCTGTCTTGCTGGTGGTGCAGAGACACAAGTCCCTTCCTGCAAGGTACTCGGTGCCCCAGGACATGGTGGGAGATGGCAGATCCCTTGGCAAGGTGAGGAGTTGAGGGAGACACTGGGACAACCTTGAACACAGGTGAGGTGGTGATGCAGCCTTTGAGGAGCTGAAATACTGCCTGGCATTTTGAAGCCAGCAGAGCAAAGACAGTTTTAAGGGGAACTTCAATGCAAGCTGTGGCTGTTGCCTGTGGGTATTTGTGCTTTATCCACGCACAATGAGCAGAGTGTGAGGCAGTGCCCATGTGAAGGGTGGGCTGTGGGGCAGCATGGCTCCACTGCTACCAGCAGCCAGGCTTCCCCAGCCCCATGGGAGTGAGAAAACTGTCTGAAGATAGCTCTGTGCAGGAGAAGGATGCTGACTCCAAAGTGCGTAGGCATAACTGAATCAAAGAAGTGAACTCACCCAGTTTGCAGCAGCTGGTACAGATCATTATTTAACTGAATCAGAGCAGAGCATATGCTTCCTACCCCATAAATCCAGATGAAACTGATTAATTCCTGGGAGATTTTATTATGAAGAGATTATATTTACTGTTCATTTGAGGTTTTGTTTGAGGGTCTCCTCTGGCAGGGTCAGTGTTTGTGCTGAGCCTGCTTTCTCACCTGTCTAGCTATCTCCAACACTGTGTGCACTTTGTCATGGGCACGTGCCACAGAGCTGCTGTTTTGCTGATGTCAGCCCAGGGAGTGAGATGATGGGCTAATCCCTGTCCAAGAAGGGCACCATTGCCCATCCCACTGCTGGTATCTGCAGCACTGGAAGACCTATTGCTGTGCATCTGAGAGGTGCCAGGATTCTGGCATCCCAGCTTCAATTCTGTTCTTAACCACAACTTCCACCACAAACATATGCCCAAGAGAGGGCTAACACTTTCTCTTCACAGATGAGACAGACGTCATACCAACAGGCAGTTGCTGCTGCCAGGAAAACACAAGTCTCCTAGCTGGGAGGCTGCTGAAGTCCCTCAAACAGGGAAGTTTTCTCTCTTCTAATGACTCCTGGATGACACAGCAACCCCTCTAACCTGCTAGCCTGCAGTTTCCGTGAGAATTGCATTAAAGTCTCTCTAATGTTTGCTAAAACTAGATTAACCTGAGGAAGGACCCTTGCTTGTCTTCCTGAGGCTCTGACCAGGAGGACTCTCTTCACACTGGATCACACCATCTTTTTGCTCTCAGCAAGCCAAGGCAGGCAAAGCTCCTGCCAGGTTTCTCCTTCCTTCTGCCATGCCACGTAGTAAGGGAACAAGAATCACTAAATCTTGGCTGCGCGAGGCTGACCCCCTTCTTTCTTTAGAACTAAGCATACTCCTCAGATGTTTTGGTGGAGAATTTAATAACCTTTCCGAATAACACAGGTGCTCCAGGGCCTGGAGGCATCATCTGTAATACTAGCAATCAAGGATGGGGTTGAGCCCAGATTTAGCTTCCTGGTTAGCTACACAGGAACTGGAGAAGGAACTTTGGTAGGGTCAGTGCCTTTTCACCAATAACAAACCCAGAGAGTGTAGGATCCAGACTGATGCTCTTTCAAGAGGCACGTGCAAGTCACTGCAACTGTTCCATGGATCTGAAGTGGGGTGATGCTGAGAGGTCAAGGTGCCTACGCTCTGACAGAGCTCAGAAGCAGTGAGGGTGTGCAATGTGCCCCATCTTGGCAGATACAGCTGATGTGATGACTATGGAGGCAATGCTGGTTAGGAAGAAATATATGTGCTGTCAATCACCAGTGTAGGGCCAGATGCTGTGAGCTTACATTTGTAGCTAGATGGCTGATCAAGTAACAAATCCTTCATCTGCAGGAACAAGAGAGTTGGCATGCAGATGCTTCTTTCACATGGCAAGGAAGAAGTCTGATGTGTCTCAGCTAATTGGTTCAGTGCAGGATAAGGCCAAGGGAGCAATGGACCCGAGATTAAAACCAGTAAGCACAAAGGCACAGTTTAGATTCCAAGTGCTTTGAATTTGCTCATTTGTAAATAATTAAGATGATACTTCAGGGGATTTGATGGTGTTTTTTATTTCCCCAGCTAAATATAAAACAATGTGGCTATCAGTTTAGCCTTTGCATGCTTATCATGCTCCGCAAAACCTTCAAGAACCCTTTGTAAAGTCTTCAGAAAGTAAGTCTTCTGGGACAGCTCACGAGCTGAGTGGTGGGCACAGATGTGAGCAGCTGGATATCAACCCACCCTTCTGACATGAAGATGATCTGTGGGTCTGAAGGTAGTTTAAAGTCATAAGAATTGCTTTCAGAGTAGTTGCTCATTGCTGGGATCACAGTTACCCTTTAAGACCAGAAAGGGTTTTTCTATCTTGGTGTTATCAAAATCCTTATGTGTGTTTCTCAAGCATCTCTTGCAAGCCAGATTTGATGCATCACATTACATTACAGCTCTCATGCTTCTTTCTTCTCTTCTTTTCCCCAGGTCTAAACCAAGATTAGTCTCCAACGAGGTGTGGTAATTCTGTGAGAGGGAAATCATAGTTGATGGCAGCTTTAATCCAAAACTCAGTCTCTGTTCATCTAACAGAGAGATAATCAGCTAAACAGACACAGGCAATGAGTTTTATCATGCTTTCTGTCACAGGCAGGTTCTTTGGAAGTCTAGACATGTTTCCAGCATGAACTTGGGACCACTGGGTTTTTGTTTCCTTCTAGAAAAGAACAGTAATAGTCACTATAAATGAATGGAATGGGATATCTACATCCCACAAGACAGCAGCTTAGGAGAGGTTCAGAAGGAGCTTGTTACAATCTCAGCTGCATCCTTCCAGTCAGTTCAGTGTGGCTCAAGCAATCTGAGACATGGTTTGCCATTATTCAGAGGGACATCAACGCTGTAGGACCATGGATATCAGAGTGTAGTTGGACTTTTACTAACAGAGACAGTGAGAAATCAAACATCATGGAAGTATTTGACAAGGATCACATCTCATGGAAAAGTTATCTTGCAGATGTTCCTAGTGACTCTTCATGCTTAGCGTGTAGAAGAAGATTCCCCAAGGATATTGAATATTAAGCATCCAATAGGACAGACTCTCAAAAGGAAATTCCCTTCCAGAGCATCTTCACTTGTGGAGGAAGATAAGAGTCCAGATGTTTATTCAATAGGCACATCATTAGAAAAAGCACACTGATGAAATAGGGGGTTGGTTTATGCAACATCATGCATTATTGGTCTGACTTATACAGACTTACAGTTAACTTGTCTATCTCCTGCCAGCAAGCTTCCCAGTCTCACATACCAACACAGTTCATGTGCAGGGTAGATTTATTGAATTTCTCTCAGCTAGCAGCTACCCAGCCTCATTTGTTTTAGCTTTAGGTGGTAAAGGCACAGATCTCTACATTTTTGAAGAATGTTTAAGCAGTTTGCAGGAAATTGATGCATATCTGGACGTGCTCTAGTGTTACCTAAATGGTCCTTAAGAAATAGGCAACAGATGTTTTAAGACAGAAAACCCAGCATTTCGCAAACAGTCTCAATCTCTGTTTATTTAAAAAAAAAAATGTGCTTAATAAATCCATTGTGAGCATTATCACAAATAAACTGGATGCATTTGCTATGACACTTGTAGTTGGAACTCTTCCGGATTTTGTTTTCTTTGAAGTTCAGTAAGAGCTGAAGACCCAAAAGGTGACCTTCATAATTCATTAATCATCA